>NW_026058402.1:0-1358 GCF_023721935.1 Panthera uncia
ATAGAGGACAGCAGAGAATCTCTTGCCACAGAGATCAAGGGACTAAGGAACAGTCACGAGGAGTTAAAAAGCGCTTTAAACGAAATGCAAAACAAAATGGAAATGACAACGGCTCGGATTGAAGAGGCAGAGGAGAGAATAGGTGAACTAGAAGATAAAGTTATGGAAAAAGAGGAAGCTGAAAGAAAGAGAGATAAAAAAATCCAGGAGTATGAGGGAAAAATTAGAGAACTAAGTGATACACTAAAAAGAAATAATATACGCATAATTGGTATCCCAGAGGAGGAAGAGAGAGGGAAAGGTGCTGAAGGGGTACTTGAAGAAATAATAGCTGAGAACTTCCCTGAACTGGGGAAGGAAAAAGGCATTGAAATCCAAGAGGCACAGAGAACTCCCTTCAGACGTAACTTGAATCGATCTTCTGCACGACATATCATAGTGAAACTGGCAAAATACAAGGATAAAGAGAAAATTCTGAAAGCAGCAAGGGATAAACATGCCTCACATAAAAAGGGAGACCTATAAGACTCGTGACTGATCTCTCTTTTGAAACTTGGCAGGCTAGAAAGGCTTGGCACGATATCTTCAGTGTGCTAAACAGAAAAAATATGCAGCCGAGAATCCTTTATCCAGCAAGTCTGTCATTTAGAATAGAAGGAGAGATAAAGGTCTTCCCAAACAAACAAAAACTGAAGGAATTTGCCACCACTAAACCAGCCCTACAAGAGATCCTAAGGGGGACCATGTGAGACAAAGTACCAGAGACATCACTACAAGCATAAAACATACAGACATCACAATGACTCTAAACCTGTATCTTTCTATAATAACACTGAGTGTAAATGGATTAAATGCGCGAACCAAAAGACATAGGGTATCAGAATGGATAAAAAAACAAGACCCATCTATTTGTTGTCTACAAGAGACTCATTTTAGATCTGAGGACACCTTTAGATTGAGAGTGAGGGGATGGAGAACTATTTATCATGCTCCTGGAAGCCAAAAGAAAGCTGGAGTAGCCAACTAGACTTTAAATTAAAGGCTGTAACAAGAGATGGAGAAGGGCATTATATAATAATCACAGGGTCTATGCATCAGGAAGAGCTAACAATTATAAATGTCTATGCGCCGAATACCGGAGCCCCCAAATATATAAAACAATTACTCATAAACATAAGCAACCTTATTGATAAGAATGCGGTCATTGCAGGGGACTTTAACACCCCACTTACAGAAATGGATAGATCATCTAGACACACGGTCAATAAAGAAACAAGGGCCCTGAATGATACATTGGATCAGATGGACTTGACAGATATATTTAGAACTCTGCATCCCAAAGCAACAGAATATACTTT
>NW_026058403.1:0-35667 GCF_023721935.1 Panthera uncia
TGTAAAAAAGGGGTTGAACAGAAGGGAAATTCTTTTTTTTTTTTTTTAATTGCTCATGAAAACCCAGTTGTTGTTAATGAGATCAACACTGAATTAACAGGTGCAAGTCTGGTGGGTATGTGTTTGTGTCACCCAGGTGTATCAGCACAGTGGCTTACATAAAAAAATTAAGAGCCATAGAAGATAGAACTCTTCATATTCCCCTCTTCTTTAAAAGAAAGAAAGAAAGAAAGAAACTCCATTATTTTTAATGTGAGGCTCTCACCTATTCAAAGTCTACAAAAAGGCAAATGGCCAACCAGTGCCTTTCTGCCTGTATGGAAGCGTTTTCTCTATTTTTTAGATTTGGCAGTAATTTATTTTTTTATGTTTATTTATCCATTTTGAGGAAGAGAGTAAGCAGGAGGTGGGGGGTGGGGGGGAAGAGAGAGAGAGAATCCCAAGCAACTCTGTGCTGTCTGCGCAGAACCCGATGCAGGGCTCGATCCCATGAACCATGAGATCAAGAGCTGAGCCTAAATGAAAAATCCAGCACTTACCCAACTAGGCCACCCAGGTGCCCCTACCTTTGGCAGTAATTTATGACAGTAATAGTTGTGTAGCTAATGAAAATTTCCCTTTCAGTTCTTGCCACAGTCCCCAACAGAGAAAATACTACATTGACTAGGGTCTAGGATCTTATTACACCATTCCCCGATGGGCCCACAAAAAAGAATGAATGCTGACAGTTAAGGTTTTGTTTTCCTAAGTTACATTGTCCCTTGATATTAACAAGGCGTGGCAGTACTCAGGTTTGGTTGATAAGCCCAAATGACTTGTTACTCTCATTATGGAATGTGACATCATAATATATGGTTATCAAGCTTAATCAGATACGAATACCTGACACCTTCAATACCTGACTAATACAAGAGCAAACATTACCGTTCTGGGTACTACCATTCAGTCAAGATAGTTTTTGGTCCTTTAGTCCATCTTACTATTGACCTGCTCTTTCTCCAGAGTAACCATTGCTGTAAGTGCCCTTTGTACCCTCTCCGCCCTGCAAACCCCACCATAGGGCGTGCCTATGTGTGTGTACGCACGGGTGGGTAAAAGCAAGGAGAAGGAATAGTAAAATATGATTGGTTTTTAAGCTAAGTGACTTGTGAACCCTTAAGTGTCCTAAGGATTTTTATAAACTTAAACTGTTGATATTCATTTAGCCAATATATAGAACCAAAACACACACACATAAATCTGCCTCTTTAAGTGACTGTGAAAATGCATTAAGGATTGACGGAAGTCAAACTTTTCTTTCACTTCCTGCTTAAAACCGTTTTCCCAGAATGTCACACAGACTTTTGACTTTTAATAAACTTTCCCCGCCGCCCCCCACTCGCACTCTCTCTCAAAAATAAAACTAAAAAACCGTAAAAATAAATGTTTCCCTGCCCCTCCCCCACTCACAAAAAAAAAAAAACTTAAAAAGAAATAAAGAAATAAGTTTTCCCCAAATCTTTTTTTTTAATTTCATAAATATTCTGAATATAGATTACGCTTTGCACGCAACCAAAAATCCTTACATGTCTCCTTAGAGACAACATTTAAACTCGATCTTTTGGTAAAACAAGATAATGGAGCATCCCTGTTTCAGAGAGCTGCCTCTATTTTCATTTTTTTTTTTAATGTTTATTTATTTTTGAGACAGAGAGAGACAGCATGAGCAGGGAAGGGGCAGAGAGAGGGAGACACAGAATGGGAAGCAGGCTCCAGGCTCTGAGCTGTCAGCACAGAGCCCGACGCGGGGCTCGAACTCACGAACTGTGAGATCATGACCTAAGCCGAAGTCGGACACTTAACCGACGGAGCCACCCAGGCGCCCCTCTATTTTCATTTTTGTTGGTGATCAATTTTTCATGAAATGTCTCTTGTTCTATGTTCGGAATCACCTTCTCTCCCACCTTCCTTCTTCTCATCTCATCATATTCTTCTATTTAAACAAAATCCACTTACTGAGATTACTCAGGGTCACACAGAGGCACATCCTGAGCACAAAGAGTGAGGCGTCAGAGTCACATTCATCAGAGGCCTGCTTTGGGGGCTGTAGGGGGAATGTGTTATTTGCGATATTCACATTGTGAACATTTCATTTTATCTACGAACAGGCAACATAGGCTCTACCTTTAGACTTCCACTCACTGACCATATAAATTTTAACTTATCATTTGACTTTTCTGCATCTTGGGTTCTTCTGTCAGAGAGAAGATGTCTCGGGCTGCCTGGCTGGTTCAGTCAGCAGAGCACGTGGCTCTTGACCTTGGGGTCATGAGTTCAAGCCCCAGGTTGGGCGTAGAGCTTCCATGTAAACAAAAAAAAAAGTGGGGAAACAAAAATAAAGGCATGATGCCCAGTTCACAGGATCTTATGATGACCATTTAGCTTGGTTGGAAAAGCTAAACAATTATTTTAAAAGATTCTTATTTCATAGGTTTCAAATGTTAAATGACTGCTCTAAATCATTCGTAAATTTTGAAAACATCTCACAAAGTTCAAACTTTGACACCAGGATACCATGGAACCTGAGGAATCTGATTTCAAACAGGTGAATCCATGTGATGGTGCATATATTCATAAATAAGTCTACATATCATAGTAATTTCTTTGATCAGGACACAGATTATTAATGCCAATTAGGAACAACTGAACCTTGTTGGGTATTATCTGTTAGGTAGCAAAAACAACAGAATTGTTCAGTTATTTAGCCTAGCCTTCACGTAGAAATACATCTCTAATATTTTTCAGCTCCTTAGACTGAGACGTAGTGACTAAAGTTTTGTGTTTTGCAAAGAGTGTCTGCCTTTGTTATCACATTTGAGCTCACCAACACCTACGATTTAGTAGAAAGCATCACCAGCATTATTTAAGTCATGTGTCCAACAAACACAGCGAAAGTGTTCTCAAGGCAGAACTTGACATCACGACCTCTGAATCTACATCCTACGTTTCTAACAACACATTGTGTTGCCTATTTACATAAAACCAACATAAGTCCCAATAATGCCCACTAAACTAGAGACTCAGGAGAATAGTGATGCTAATCCATGATAGGGGCTTTAGCTAAGGGAAGGAAAACTTTACACGTATTGAACACATTACGTATATGTTATTATTTTGTTCACTTCTCCACCCCCCAGCAAAAAAAAAAAAATCACTGGTGTTATTTCCTTATTAGGGAATTGAATCTCGAAAAATTTCACATAACCTAAGATTCTAAAAGTTTCTAGAAAAGACTCAAGCCTGGGTTTGCTCCTAGGTTTGGGTGATTACCAAACCTGTTATTTCCATTTCATACTAACTATTCTTTCAACCCAGATAGTCAAAAATAATTTTAAAAATAGACATATTAATATTTATGCATATTCTACTTATTTTACTTCCTCTCCAGAGACAGTGTTTCAATCTCAGTTCTTCCAGACTAAAATATATTCATTTTAAGACAGTTATCTTTCATAAAATAAGCTGTATGATGTCTAACAGAGCTTGTCATTCCTGTATTTATAAATCCTTATCAATATATGTCAAAGTCTAAACTGGAAGTCTGAAGAACTTAAGAATCATGTTCTTTTCTGCATTAAAGAATAACACAGGAATTTGGGCACTTAGTGAGAGACTACATATTAGAAATCAAATTAGTTCCTAGATGAAAATGAAAACTCAAGAATGACCTCTGATCAAATGCTTGAATTTCCACTGTTGAATATGGTAATAATTTATTAAAATATGGGAACCAAGGTCACAATAACCTCCCTTTAAGTATAACCATAATAACTTGCGTTTGGTTATAGAAGTGTAAGGTAATATTTGACCCACTCTTACACATTTATACACGTTATGAAGTTTGAACTACTCTGACCCTCTTAAACAAATGGTCCATTACTGAGTGCAGTGTTTGGAAAACGTTTTTGAGATGCACACATAATCACAAATTTGGAAGGCCAATACTGAGAAAGAGAGAGAAGATAATAGAGTCGTAACATCTTTGAGGGTGAAGACTCCACAGAAAGGCTATACTTAGTTGGATAACTTCATTTGGCTGCAGAGATAGAAAAGAACCATAAAATGTACCATCCCAATTTCTTGTTTCTTATGGGAAAGTATTCTTTAAAGTATTATTACCACAGTGTTGATCTGTTCTCTCCTGTCTTTTTTCCTGCCTACAATGGAATCAGAGTGATTAAGGAACAGGGCATGAATGGGAATTTCTGAGTCTCATTGTTATACTGAAGGTAAACTTTACATGTGATGACCCCAAGTGAAGGAAACATCTCTGAGGTCATTGAAATAACTTTGCCCTGGTTTTTTACTCAGCTCATCACAAAAGTTTATCACTTACATGTAGTGAGTAGATCCTCTGACAATTTCAGTGCTTCTCTTTCTGCCAGATGCCTACAGGAGAAATGTGTATATTGAAGATTCAATTATTTGAACATACTTTAGACTATGTCATTTCTATGAACTTTTGGCAACAACTCTTCTTTTTTTTTATGTCTATTTTTGAGGGGCACCCCACCTCTGCTTGTGCTCTGTCTCTCTCTTTCAAAAATGAATAAACATAAAAAAATTTAATGTTTATTTTTGAGAGGGGGGGCATACATGGGGAGGGGCAGAAAGAGGGAGACACAGAATCAGA
This sequence comes from Panthera uncia, assembly GCF_023721935.1. NCBI lineage: Eukaryota > Metazoa > Chordata > Mammalia > Carnivora > Felidae > Panthera > Panthera uncia. Next base: position 4,673 of record NW_026058403.1, read on the forward strand.
ACAGGCTCCAGGCTCTGAGCTGTCAGCACAGAGTCTGATGCGGGACTCGAACTCATGAACCACGAGATCAAGACCTGAGCTGAAGTAGGAGGCTTAACTGAGTCACCCATGCTCCCCTAAAACTTACTTTTTTCTTGTTGAGACTTTACTTTTAAAGCAAATTTTTAGTTTCACAGCAAAATTGAGAGAAAGGAAGACATTTCCCTCATATGCCCTTCAAGATTGTGTTGGCTAGTCTTGGGCTTTTCCTCTCCATTTAAACTTACAATCAGTTTGTCAATATCCAAAAATACATATTGTTAGGATTTTGACTGGGATTCCATTGAATGTATAGATCAAATTGGGGGGAAAAAACTAACATTTTGACAATACCGAGTCTTTTTTTTTTTTTTCAAAAAAAATTTTTTTAAGTTTCTTTATTTGAGAGAGAGAGAGAGAGAGAGAGAGAGAGAGAGTAGGGGAGGGACAGAGAGAACAGGAGGAAGAGGGAATCCCAAGCAGGCTCTGCACTGCCAGCACAGAGCCCAAGGCGGGGTTTGGACTCACAAACCATGAAACCATGACCTGAGCCAAAACCAAGAGTCAGATGCTTAACTGGCTGAGCCATCCAGGCGCCCCGAGTCTTTGTATCTATTAACTCGGAATACCTTTTTATTCAGTTCTTTGAGTTAATCAGAGTTTTCTAGTTTCTTCATATGAATCTTGTTAGATTTATACCTCTAGTTTCTTCATATAAATATTTGTTAGATTTATACCTTTAAGTATTTCATTGGGGGGGTGCTATTATAAATGCTATTGTAGTTTTAATTTCAAATTCCAGCTGTTCATTGCTGGTATATAGGAAAGTGACTGAATTTTATATCTTAACCTTGTATCCTGAAACCTTGCTACAATTGCTTATTGGTTACAAGAGGTTTTTTTTTTTTTTTTAATTATTTCAGCATTTCTACATATGATTATGTCACTTATAAACAAAAACAGTCTTATTTCTCCCGTTCTGATCTATATGCCTTTTATTTTCATTTCAAACGCATAAGGTCTCAGTTTTATTTTACACGTTACTTTACTAAAATAGACTTGAAAACACGATCCTATTAAGCAACATACAAATGAAAAAAAAAAAAACAAAATAAAACCATGCACGCATGTGGAAATAAAGATTTAAAGACTTGTTACAAGATTTAAATCCACACAATTATCAAATTAAATTTAATTCAATGAGATGATCATGGTCATAAAGCAGAACGCTTACGATATACTTAGGAAGGAGTTTGCACATTGAACAAATTGAAGATTGAAATAAAGTAACTATAGCCTACTACTTTTTGAGTCTTCCAAGATGCCAAGCAGTGTCACAAGATGTTGGAAAAAAATTACAGAAAATACATGAGTTTTTTGGCATGGTGCAGGAGAATAAAGTCCTCAGAGTGTGTTTGGCAGAAATACAGAAAGTAATATTTCGTAAGAGCAAGTAGGTTAAGTTGAACAGAATGGGTACGTGGTCCTCTAAGATGTGGAGATTTCTGTAGATCATCCTTGATCTGTTAAATTACATCTTTCCAGGCAGACAGACTAGTACAGAAGCTGCCAAGGTAATTTTATTCACACAAAAATGTGGACGCTACCCTGCCTAACAGATGAGTAAGTCAATACGTAACTGAAATGAATAGTAGCTAATAACAGAGGACTGTGTCATAGAAGCATCCGGCACAGTGCGGCCACCACGAAATTTCTGGGAAGCAATTTAAACTAAGAAGCAAGTTCTAGCTTTTAAACTAGAACTTGGGCTATGGGCAGAATTTGTATAGTCTGTGAGGGGACCAAGGACACACCTTACTTTATGTGGAATTCAAGAAGTAAAACAAACTTGACGGTTCAGCAAAATCGATACGTAGAGAAAAGTGGCCTGAGGCAGCTTTTCTATCGTCACGATTATTCTTTTCTTTTCCTAAAAATATTCATCTCATTAGCAACGTGAGCTAATGTTAGTGTGTGAACATATCATCAATGTGTCCAAATTTCAAATTTCTTGACTTTCTTAGCATGAATCCGACCTCTTGCAATGATCTCAGGTTGATAACTATTTTTAATATTTAGAATATTATTTAATTGTATAGAAATGGTAGGAAAAATATAAATATAACATTAACTCATGATTTTGAGAATACTTTTGGGGGGGCTTAATTAGTTCAACTGGAGAGTATTTATTTAGTACAACTTCCATTAATGCAAGATAGAGAAGGGAAGCTAACAGTAGGTAAGATCCAGTTCTGCCTAATTAGCCATGAATTGAATGCACAGTTTGGGTATTATTGAAATACCCCAGATATCATTTCCTTTATGATGGGGGGGCATAAAACTTGAAACATATAATATAATCTGAAAGATTAAATCTCTAGCTTTCTAAATACAATGTATTCTAACTCGCATGCTATCTTTGATGACTAACAGCTAACTTAATAGAATGTACCATAGGAAACATACATTCTGACTAGCGTTCTAAGATGTAGTTCATTTTGACACGAGGAAACACATAACTCTCTCTGAAGGGAGAATTAATCCATAAACAGGATTGCACACATTCTTTTCAGAAACGAGTAAGTTTCAAACTTTATTTATTAGTAATCCCCCAGCATTTTTCATAGGTTGTATGAGGTAAAGACTGTAAATTCCATAGAAAAGTAAAAGAGGCTAGAATAACAGATGAAGATTCAGAAGCATCGTGCAATTTTTAAAGTGAGAACAAGAAATATTAATGTTTTACAAACTATAAAATAAATTCCTTTTATTTTATTTTATTTTTTTGCACAGGACATCACTTGTAACTTGTCTCAAATACCTAATAAAGAACTTAAACTGTTAACCAAATTCCTTTTCAATGAAAGTTTGCAAAGAAAGTATAATACGAACATTTAAAGTGTTCATATTAGATATAATAAACACATCAATACTTGGTTCTTATAAAGCAGTAAATGTTAAATATTCTCTATACTTTATGCTCTAGAAAGCTACAAATGTTTGGCTTATTTACTTATAAAAATGCCTTGAGGCCAACATCTCACTTTATGCAGTAACTGCTTCCCTTACATTTTCTGAAATATAAGAATTTTCTTTTTCTCATTTCCTATTTGCTGCATCCCTGTATGATATCATCTCTCTCCAACACTCACGACACTCTGCCATTTAATAAAACCTTTATTTTCATTCTGTTTGTGACTAATTAAAAACAAAAAAAATCTTCCCTGCGGCACCTGCTGGCTAAGTTGGTTAAGCATCTGACATTGGCTTGGGTCATGATCTCATAGATCATGAGTTCGAGCCCCACATTGGGCACTGCAGTCAGCCTGAAGCCTGCTTGGGATCCTCTGTCTCTGTCTCTCTCTCTCTCTGTCCCTCCTCTGCTTGTGCTCTCTCTCTCAAAAATAAACATTAAAAAAAAAATCTTCCTTCCTTCACCTACTCCCACCAAAAAGTGTAGAAAATAGCTCCCAATGAACCAAAGGAAGATCAAGAAGCAGTAAGTCAACACATAAAGCCCAACAAAAGGAGTGGGGGGTTGAATTTGTGGTCGGGTGGGGTTTATATTAGCAAACTTCATTGATACTCTGTTCAGGCATTGGAGAAAGTAAACTCTTAAAAAGAAAGAAATCATGGGGCGCCTGGCTGGCTCAGTCAGTTAAGCGTCTCTTGATTTTGGCTGAGGGCATGATCTCATGGTTCGTGAGTTCGAGCCCCGTGTCGGGATTTGTGCTGACAGTATGAACCCCTGCTTGCGATTCTCTCTCTCCTTCTGCTGTTCCCCCAGCTCCCCTACTCGTGCTCCCTCTCTCTCTCTCAAAATAAATAAACATTAAAAAATTAAATCAATCAATCATTAGACTACATATGGGAAGACTAAAATAATTGACTCATATTATATAAAAACAGCTTTGCAAGAAACAAAAGAAAAACGTAAGATGTGTTTTGCTTGCAGAAATATGGCACTGGTGCAATCTGTAGCCACACTCTTCACTCTTTGCTAAGACATAACTGCGTGCACAGGTTTAAAGAGCAATTGCCCGGAGCTCAAACTAAACAAAAGGAATGTGGCCCCTAGAGACTGAACTGAATAATAATCATGTAACTTGGTGTTTTCGTCAATTAGGTTAATAGGATTGAATGTTGTCTGTTACAAACCCTATTTTCAGACCTCTAGGCAAGTCTACCAATGACAGACACAACTGATCCTTTGTAAAGCTTTCCCATTTTGTCAGATCGGTTTCTTTTTTTTTTTTAATGTCTATTTCTGAGACAGACCGAGTGTGAGTGGGGGAGGGGCAGAGGAGAAAGGGAGACAGAATCTCAAACTGGCTCCAGGCCCTGAGTTGTCAGCTACGAGCCAGGTGCGGAGCTTGAACTCGGCAATGGGGAGATCATGACCTAGGCTGAAGTCAGACGCTTAACCGACTGAGCCACCCAAGTGCCCCTGTCATATCTGTTTCTTTTACTCAATCATCGTTACACAAAGATGAATATCCATGCTTCTTAGTGAAATGAAGACAGAGTTTGAAGTTATTTCTATATTATTGGTAATGAGTTTCTTGTTACTTCAACACCGGTGTCAATTTATTCTGAAATACCTTGATCACAAAATCAAAGTCCTTTGATTCCTTAATCGTGTCCTTAACCACAAAACGAGGAGTCAGATTTGTGAAAATAGCTCTGGCTTAAAAATAAAACAAAACAAAGAAAAAGAAGTAAGTTTTTATCTTTCTCGCAACACGGGAAAGATGCAAGAAATCCGGTCATAATGCAAAAAGATCAAAATTTACTTGAGCTAATGTATTTTTGATTTATAAAGCATCGTCTCCCTAAGTAATGACATTTTTTTAATAGTACACATAAGAGTATTAAGTAAGCCAGCCAGGGCATATGCACACATCATTCAGTTCCAGTACTGTGATATCTGCTCTGAATATTACAAAGATTTCCTTGGAGAATAAACATAGTCCCTGCGTTCAGAGTGTTTCTGGTCCGGTGCAACAGAAGGAAGAGTTTCAGATGTTGTCATAGAGAAAAGCACAGAATACTGTAGGGGTTCTGATGAAGGACCTCTAAGCACATACTTAAGAATCAGAGGTTTTCCTGTGACACCTTATGCCTGAAGTGGATCCTGAATAGACGTGTATTAGTTTCCTACCCCTGCCTACCAAATTACCCTCACGTTCAGCATCTGGAAACAACATACAGCTATTAGCTCACAATTACTATCTCACCAACTCATCCTGGTTTGCCCAAGACTTTGCCAGGTTTTAAAACTGGAAGGCCCACATCCCAGGAAACCTCTCAGCCCCAGGCAAACCAGGATGAATGATTGCCCTACTCACAGGGTTTCAATTAAGACATTGATGGGGAGGGGGGTGGCAAAGTCACTCTAGGCTCAACGGGGGTAAGATCTGCCTCCAAACACCCTTACCCATTGTTGGCAGGACCCGGCTCCGTGGAGGCTCTCAGCCTGAGGGCCTCAGTTCCCACAGGCCTTTGGCCAGAGGCTGCCCTCAGCTCTTGCCCTCATTCACCCTCTCCTCAGAGCCCTCACCTAGGAAGAGCCAGGGAGAGAATGCCTGCAAGATGAAACCACCATCCTTGGTAACCTAACCAGGAAGAGGCATTCTGTCATTTTTGCCAAATTCTATCTTCTAGAAGCAAGTCTAACTGGATCCAGTTCAACTTTAAGGCAAGGGGAATAAACAAGGGTGGGACCACTAAGAATTGAAGATCACTGTGAACCATAAGAAAACTTCCAAATAAATAAATAAACAAACAAACAAATAAATAAATAAAACAAAAAGGGCCAAAAGAAGCAGCCAAAAAAGAAGAAACATAATATCATATCTTTGATGTTGATATATTTTTTACCGAACAGGCAACAGTATTCTAAATGTACCTGATTTAATCAGTTGATAAATACCAAAGAAACTGTATACTCAACTCGCTTTTAAATTACTTGGTTAGAAATAATAAACATGTATAACAGTACTTTTTGCATATGTGCTCTTGTGTTTATGTATGTCAGGGTAGAGGGCGTTGCTTTGAATGGCCTATTTTTTTTTTTTAATCTGCTTTTTAAAGTTATTTTAAGTTACAAAATTCCAGAAAGAAACAACTGTATAATTGAAGTTCCAAAAAGGGCATCTCTAAGAATAAATACTAAATGTCCTTTTCTTTTAATATAATTTATTGTCAAATTGGTTTCCACACAACACCCAGGGCTCATCCCAACAAGTGCCCTGCTCAATGCCCATCACCCATTTTCCCCTCTCTCCCACACCCCATCAACCCTCAGTTTGTTCTCAGTATCCAAGAGCCTCTTATGGTTTGCCTCCCTCCCTCTTTGTAACTTTTTTTTCCCCTTCCCCTCCCCCATGGTCTTCGGTTAAATTTCTCAAGATCCACATATAAGTGAAAACATATGGTTATCTGTCTTTCTCTAACTGACTTATTTCACTCAGCATAATACCCTCCAGTTCCATCCACGTTGCTGCAAAAGGCAGGATTTCATTCTTTCTCATTGCCAAGTAGTGTTCCATTGTGTATATAACTACATGTTCTGTATCCATTCGTCAGTTGATGGACATTTAGGCTCTTTCCATAATTTGGCTGTTGTTGAAAGTGCTGCTATAAACATTAGGGTGCCTGTGCCCCTATGCATCAGCACTCCTATATCCTTGGGTAAATTCCTAGCAGTGCTATTGCTGGGTCATAGGGTAGTTCTATTTTAACTTTTTGAGGAACCTCCACACTGTTTTCCAGAGCGGCTGCACCAGTTTTCATTCTCACCAGCAGTGCAAGAGGGTTCCCATTTCTCCACATCCTCTCCAGCACCTATAGTCTCCTGATTTGTTCATTTTGGCCACTCTCACCAGCATAAGGTACTATCTCAGTGTGGTTTTGATTTGGATTTTCCTGATGATGAGTGACGTTGAGCATCTTTTCATGTGTCTGTTGGCCATCTGGACGTCTGCTTTGGAAAAGTGTCTATTCATGTCTTCTGTCCATTTCTTCACTGGACTATTTGTTTTTCCAGTGTGGAGTTTGGTGAGTTCTTTATAGACTTTGGATACTAGCCCTTTATCCGATATGTCATTTGCAAATATCTTTTCCCCTTTTGTCAGTTGCCTTTTAGTTTTGCTGAGTTTCCTTTCCTTCTATGGCCATGATGCTGATGATGCCTACTGAGCTTTCTTGCCTTTTTAAGCACTATGATTCCTCTTGATGTCTGTTATTTTCAATCTTTCAAGGTTGTCTTCCTCCTTCAAGATCTGCTTTCGCCAGAGATATCTCTCTTTTTCCCAAATTCACCCTTAACTCATTGCTCTTAGAATGCTTGTTATTCCTTTAGACTTTACCCCAGACTTCATTCTCTCAATATTTTCCCAGCTAATACAATTTCCCTTATTAAGCATCCTCATATTACATTTTCCATTTTCTAGCATTTTCACAGTGCTATCTTTTTACATTTATAATATGATTATTTATTTAGTTAGTGTTTATTTCCTGAAACATTAGCTCCCCGTAGGAATTCACCATGTTTTTCTCAGTCCTATACTAATATCTGGCACAACACAGATTATATTTAACTATGTGCTGAATGAATAAATATCTAATAATTGACTTGACGGTTATTTTCCAAATGAATCTTCCTTTCTGAATTGAAAATATTGTTGTTCAGTTGGTTAACATATACTTGGTGAAGGAGTAATTATGTAGATGTAATTTTATACAAAATATAGTTATTTTCTTAACTTTTATATTTTTCACACCATGCGAGACCTAGTTAGTCATCAATATTCCCAGTCAGTAACAAAAACTCAGCCTACTGAATAAATACATTTAAATACATATTATTTGAACTATATGTCATAAAAATGTAATAAGGAAGAACCCTGTTGTTCTGGTCACTGGGGTAATGAAACATTTTAATATAATTTATGCTGTATTCCTGTGGAATACACACTTATACTGCTTCTGAAAAAAAAATACTTTTTTTTTTAAAAGTGTAGATAAAAGTTTAGATAAAAGATTTAAAAGTTTTACCAACTCTCTCTACTTATGACCCAGCCATTGTTTCAAGTGTTTTAGTGCAGACTGTGTGTTTGGAGCCTAGGAGAGCGTCACCGGTGAGAGGAGGAAAGGGCTGGTCAGCCATTTAAAGACACCCCTGCCTGACTGGCCAGTACTCGTGCTAAGTAGATCGGCCACTAGAGGGCACAAGGACCTATCAAAAGATTCAGTCTGTTTTGTTTCTTGGGTTGTGGGTTTTTTGTTTGTTTGTTTTGCTTCAAACTGACTGGGGAAGGGAGGGAGAAACGGGGGGGGGGAATATTATGGAATTAAATTCCAACTATTTTAAATTCCAGAATAGCAGGCAAGCCGATCAGAAGTTTAAAGTCACTTCTGTTTTAGGGGAGGCCAACGTAAGTCTTGCACAGATTTGCAATGTTTAGGAAAATGTATCATAAACACCTTTATTAATAAAGATTGCATATGCCTTGACATCCAGAAAACATTTTCCTGTGATTATCATGAAGGTACACTTTTTGTCTAGAAACACCCTGGGATACTCCTTCCTTTTATCTATTTTTTTTCTGTCTCACACACCCTTCAGTGTAAAGATTACTTTTCATCTTTGCTGGGGATTCTCCCTTGAGAGTATCAGCCCTGAGAATTAGTTCCATCCTCGTGGGCACTGAAAATTGTAGAATGGACCATGCGATCATCTCACCCACGTGGTAAGTGCTTGCTAGGTGTCAGACACGTGCTGGGGTGGAGCTGGAAACATGACCTCATGATCCTTGAAGCAGGGAACTCAGAGACCACAGGGCCGGAGGGGAAAAGAACCTTTAACAAAAAAGAAACAAATGTGCCCCTACCCACAATTCTTATCTGACAGATCTTGAGTTACAACAGTTTAAGGATTTTCCCCCAAACACACCAAAGCCAATTGGGCTCCAAAGCCAGATAAGATGGATTTAGTTCCAGAACATTCTGGTAAGAACATACATGGTTAATTCCCTGCCAGCCCTTTCAGGATCATAATAGATCTTCAAGTCATATGTAGTGAATATGATTTATTCCTGTAAAACAGAGTCATTAATTAAAATTCAAAAAGCATTTTTGGTTGCCTACTTTGTGGGGTGAATGATGCTTTGAGAGCAGAGGAGACCCAGTTAAGTCACCATGGTGATCAGCCAACCAGAGGGTCTCACGGAGGATGTTGGTTACAAGTGTATTGAAGGCTTTGGAAGAAACTCTTGTTGAAAAGGGGAGTACAGATCTTTCCAAGAAGAAGACCTTGTATGAAAAATGGCACGGAGAGAAGAACTTAAAATAAGTAATGCTGTATTTTGGTAATTTATAGTAGCTGAGAGGTTAATTCACAAAATAGGAAGGTACTGAAGAAGAACAAGAAAAAAAGAGAAGAGTGATTATTCATTTTGCATTTCTCTTTATCTTAATTAGATAAAACCTAAACATAAAAAAAGACAAAAAATTCCACTCCAGTTGTCTCAAGAAAAAAATAGGTAAGAACAATATAAACATATATACTGATAAAGCATATAATTATAAATTTTTAGTCAAATTATATATATATATATATATATATATATATACACACACACACACACACACACACGCTATATTTTAGGAAGAGAATAACTTTTAAAATGAAATTAAAATAAAGCATCTTGAGTAGTCAGTGATTGTTGAATGTAGAAAGTAGATAGTTTGAAACATTTGTAAAACATTTAATATCCTAAATAATGATTAGTATTCAGAATCAGGAGAAAACTGAAATTCATCATCCCAAATGGTTAGTTTATTAGTGTCATAGTTCAGGTTGGTAGAGAAAGACGGCAAACCTGAATGAAAAATAAGTATTGGTCAGGAAATTTTGTGAGTATCAAAGAATGGGTAGAATTCTGGCTAGTTTCATTTTTTTATAAATATTTTTAATATTTATTTATTTTTGAGAGAGAGAGAGAGACAGAGTGTGAGCAGGGAAGGGGCAGAGAGAAGGAGACACAGAATCTGAAGCAGGTTCCAAGCTGTCAGCACAGAGACCGACCTGGGGCTGTAACTCACAAACCCGGAAATCGTGACCTGAGCTGAAGTCGGACACTCAACCGACTGAGCCGCCCAGGTGCCCATAGTTTCATTTATGTTACCTTTTCAAAGAGAAATGCTCTCTGAAAATAGATTTCAAATAATATTAAAATTATAGAAAACCTATAATAAGAGTGGTAAATGTGAAGATTGTCTTACTAAAGAAATCAGAAAGAAAAGAGTGTAATAAACAGAAGAAATGAAACTGATAATGTTTTTTTAGAGACATCCGATAAAACATTACCATGGTGACAAAGCATATACATGGAAAGATAATAGATATGCTAAAGTACAGTAAAGGGTAAGGATTATCATTGTGAAATATATAGGAATTTGATATGTGTGTCTGACTCGAAAAATATTTTAATTCCATGGAATTAAAACTAAGTGTTGAGAGAAAATCCAGCAAAGAAACAAAACTTAATAGTCAGAAAGAATAGCTATTATTATCATATCCTTTGTTAATTTCTCCATCTTGTCATGGCATAATTAAAAAATAGATTCTAAATTTAAATCCATAGATTCATAGTCTGATCATTTGCACCTGCCTCCTTTAATAGATAGACATACAAAAGCATTTGGAATAGAATTTGGATGTCTTCCTGGCTGATTTGCAAAATTACTGACAGTTTTAGGCAGTTTCAATTTATCAAAATTCTTAGAGATACATTTAGATTCTGTTTTGAAAATTCAGTGTCTCTCTTCCTAATTCAGAGAAAAAATTGTTCTGACCTGATAATAGTGAATAAATGAAATTGATATATAAGCATAAATTTACATAAAACAGAAGTTGACTCACAAACCACATAAATCTCATTGGATTAGGGGCCATAGAGGAGAGAAGCCACTTCATACATAACCTAAATCAAATATAGAAGTAGAAGAAAATCATTATGACTTAGGAGCAAGGGCAGAACCTAAGTTCACCAATATATTCTTGAAGTTTTGAATAATTAAGAAAAAGTATAATTTATCTGCATGCCTACTTATATTCTGTCTTAAATAATGGAGAGTGAGAGGTATGTTACTTCATTAAAAACCCAAATAGAGATTAAATATGTAATTGTTCTGACTGCATTGTGGCTCAGTGAAGCAGCATCACAGAATGGAAGGAACACTAGAATTTTAGGAACATACGGTGCGCACTTTCAATATGTGTCCAAATACGTGTTCCAACATCTTCTACCTGTGTGATACTAAGCAAGAAACTTTCTTTCCAAGTCACATCAATGTCTTCATTGTAAAATAGGAAAAAAAAATCTGCATCACAAATTTTTATGAATATTATTAAAAGTGCCTAGAATGGATTTAGAGATTTACTCCATCAATCTCGGGTGGATCTGAAAGTAATTTAAATTCCAATATTTGCTTTTATCCTTATACTAATATTTACTTATATATAAATGTTAATTTTAAACCTTCCCAATATGTGGCTGAAGATTCTTGACAGTTAGGTTCTGTCATTTCCAACTTTTGTGCCACATGGCATAGTTTTATATTCGATAAATAATGTGTTCCCAGGGCTTGTATTGCAAGAATGGCTGCATGTGATGCAGAGAGTTTATAATAGCATTTTATGTTGGGTTAGAATGTTCTGGAATTTTTTTGCATCAAATTCAGAGCAATCTGTCAGCTATAGTCTACTAGTAATGGCGGAATTACTGGTTTCATTCATCTACTAAAACCATGGAAAAATTAGGCTATGAAGATGAGGAATCTGTTTGAAAGTATTAGAGAGTTACCAAGACATTGAAAGTTTGCCAGGCCAAGATCCAGAAAAGAACTAAGAAGAACAGATGATCCAGCTGTTTGGATGTCCTTTTCCCCAGGGAGAAAGCTGTCAACTATGATCGCAGAGATGGAGCATCTGACTTCTGCTGAGGTCATAAGGCATGAGGCATGAGGTCATGATTTTGAGGCCTGCATTGGGCTCTCTGCTGTCAGTCTAGAGCCTGCTTCACTTCAGATCCTCTGTCCCCCTTTCTGCCCCTCCCCAGCTCATGTTCTCCTTCTCTCTCTAAAAAATAAACATTAAAAAGAAAGGGAGGGGGGCGCCTGGGTGGCTCAGTCGGTTGAGCTTCTGACTTTAGCTCAGGTCATGATCTCACGCTCTGTGAGTTCGAGCCCCGCGTCGGGCTCTGTGCTGACAGCTCAGAGCCTGGAGTCTGCTTCAGATTCTGTGTCTCCCTCCCTCTATGACCCTCCCCCGTTCATGCTCTCTCTCTCTCTCTCAAAAATAAATAAACATTAAAAAAAAGAAGAAGAAGAAGAAAGGGAGGAAAAAACAGGCTTTGGTTTATAACCTCAAAGGGATACACTTTAAGAGGAAAGGTGACCCCAAAATTGACCAGTCTTTCAAGGACCTGAATTATATTTTCAAATAATCTCAACCTCTGATAAGATAAAAGAAATGAGACTTAAATAAGCTGCCTTAAAAAATACTAGTAAATTCTTTCCCCAAGACACAGGACTATCCGGGGTTTCTAGTGATTTTTACAATTTTTCATGTACAATATCTGACACTCAATTATAAAAAGCATTCATGAAGAAGAAAAAAGTGGCGGAATACTAAGAAAAAAGGAAACGGATCTACATAATATCTAGGTACTGCAGTTATCAGACAGACTTCACAGTGACTATAATTCATGTTTTTACACAATTGAATTACAAGATTCAAAAAATCAGAGGAGAATGGGAAATAATTTTAAAAGAATCAAATGGATTTCATAGAATAAAATAATACTCTGGCTGAAACAAAAAAGCTAAAGAATGGGTTTAGCAAACTATTAGACACAGATGAAAAGAATATCTGTCAGCTAAAAAACAGGTAAGAAAAAATATCAGGACCCAATCAAGAAGAAAGAAAATTCTACACAACACAGAAAAGAGAATAAGAAACATACCTGACATGGGATAAAAGTCTAAGATGTGAATAACTTGTCTTAGAGAAGGAGAGAAAAGAATGTCAAAATAATGTAAATATTTTCATGATTCTCCATCCTTACGACTTGCTGAGTTAAGAACATTGACATGCTGTAAAGACAGAAACAATCTCCTTTCTCCATAACTCTTTGCTCTTCACATTCTAAGGGTGACAGACCTAGAGCTAAGTATAAACAACCAGTTTTGAGCCATGCTGGGTGAGGGGCATGAAGAAGAACTGAAAAAGAACTGCTCACAGCCCCTTTGCTTCTCCTCCTCACTGGTGGCAGTGTGGGGAAGACAGGGGTGAGGTTGACATTGAAAAGGCTCACGTCTTGGGAACTGAGACATACAGCCTAAAAAGTTCAAGAAAAGACAGAGCTGGGAGATGTGTTACTCTACATTTAGACTATAAAATTCTGAGTAATTTGACATGACCAGAAAATGAAGCATCTCTTACATTCTCCTGCACACTCTACGTAAGAATTATATTTTTGGTCATCACTGACAGAGTTCAATTCACAGTGTTTGAACTGGAAGCCAGGATTCACAAAAGCAGCAAGTGGATGAGGCAGCATCATGAGTAATTATGTAGCCTGCATTAAATAAGCGGAATTAGAGATAAGAAATTCTGTACTGTTTCAATATAAACACTTTGAAAAGCTCATGGGATAGCAAATAATAGCCTTGTTCTCTTCTTCTCCAAGTGTGAGACGTGATGTTTGATAATAGCCTTGGAGAGATAGATGGTTTCTAGACCTAAACAGAAAGTGATGTCTAGAACCTAAGAAAAATCTTTATACACACTTAGGACAATAAACAAGTACATAGGTACCTCATATCTCCTCACTATTCTAAATACTAATTAATAAATAGTAATTATGGTACCTCACATGGTCCCATACATTTTTATTTATCGATTTTTAAATCTAACTATTTAGAGAGGGGCCTTGTAAAAATCATCGCACGGTAGTTTTGGGGATGGTTCTGTAGGTTTGAGAAGAGTAGATATTCCAAAAGTCGTTCAAGGTTTCTGTACTTTTTACAAAGCAATAAAAGTATTAATTTATACCTCTGTGGCAGCTACCTAACTGAATACTAACGAAATGTACAGCTAACAAATAGAGGGAAAAACACACCATTTTTTTCTTCTAGCTTTATGGAGATGTAATTGACATATAACATTTTGTCAGTATAAGGTGTACAATATAATGATTTGATATACGTATATATCAGGAAATGATTACCACAATAAGGTTAATTAGCACATCCAACACATAGGGTATAATTCTTAATCAAAATGAAGTCAAAAAGCAAAAAAGGAGCATAGAATAATAGGTGGATCACATTTCTTTTGTTTGCTAACCAAAGTTAATGACAGACTTCAACCTCATATATCAATAGTTATGTTAATTGTGAATGGAATATATTCCAATGAAAATATTAATATTAGAAATTTAATAAAAAGGGCACATCAAATCATAGATCCCTTGGAAAGGATGTACCTTAAGTATAGTTATTTCATTATACTATTATTGTATTCTCATTATACTATTTTGCTCCACCCAGATCCCACTGTTAGGCTTTTGCACCCATTCCCAACTGCTGGGAAGATACACCCACAGCTGCAGCCTGCACTGGAACTTACCCTTGAATGCAGGAACTGCCTGCCCAAGGTTACACCACCTCCCACACGTGGCCTGTGGCCGATGACTACTGGGGATAAAAGTCCTGACTTCCTCCCTTTAATTATGGGCAGCTGGAAAGAGTCATCTCAGTTCCCAAACTTCTTATAGGATCCTCTAAACCCTCTATCATAACCACATTGTAGTTTCTCCCTCTGATCAATCTTCTTTATTTATAGGTAAACCTCTCCACTCCCCAGGAAGTCTGGATGCACCTCTCTTGTCTCAGAACCTATTTCTAGTGAATAACGAGACAGAAAAGTTGAAAGGGAAAGAATGGCAAGATATATGATATAGACATTCACTGAAAGAATGCTGAATGAGCTACTCTAATACTGGACAAAGATTTCAGGGCAAGCAGCATGGCCAGAGATTCAAAAAAAAAAAAAAAAAAAAAGAATGTTTTTAATGATAAAAGTCAATCAACCAGAAAAATATAAAAACTGTAAATATGTATGAACCTAAAAATGTATCCTTAAAATATGTGAAGCGAAATTTGACATAACTTGAGAAAAAAAATCCATAGTCACAGTGGGGATTGAACACAATTTTTGCAGAAGACAAAAAAAAATCTGTAAGGATTTGGAAAATTTAATCTGCATAATTAAATATTGCTCTATTTGATACATTCATAGTAATGCCAACTGAACTTTATACCCAACAACTGAAGAGCACATATGTTCTTCAAGCTTACATGAAGCTGTTACAAAGAAGAACTGCATGTTGGGTAGAGATCAGGTCTGATTGGAATTTAAAGGCATGGAATTACACAGAGCAGTTCTCTGACCAGAGTGTATATTCTGAGTGGTTTATAACATTAAAAATTTAGGTAATTTATTACACTATCAGAAAAAAAATAAATCAATAAATCAATAAAAAAATAAATCAATCAATTCTCGACACAACAGTTCTTATGAGGTGACCACGCAAAAAATGATGTGTGTGGAACAGAGGATATGAGGGTCCCGGAATATGATGCTATTGATTTGAGGGATTATGGGCAGAAATATAAGCAGGCATTAAAATATCTCAAGCTGAGAAATAGTAGAATGGGATGAAGTCAACATGGTTAAGGAGGAGAATCTGGAGACCACTGGGGTAGAGCACGTGGAAGCTAACGAGGGCATGCGTTAAGAGCTCTATGGCAGGAATAATTGTCATTCGTGCTCAATACAATCAATAGTTTCTATCTACAGGATGAAATGTCCTGAATCTATTACAGGGCCTCTTTGCACCCCCAGGAAGCACTGGTATGTATAATCAATGCCCTGATCAAACTATTGAGAATTCATCACTATTGACTTGAAACATTGCTAATTTGGGATTTTTGTTAAATACTGGAAGTTGAAAATAATATCATAACCTGCGTGTACTCAGTTATCTACTGCTTTTAAAAAGCACAATCTCAGATATTTTAAATAAAATCATGTATTGCAAATATCACTGAAAGAATCTTAATTTTGCTCCTAGTTCTATTCTACTTTATCTCTGCCTAAATTTTTTTTCTTATGAATTCATCTGTGTCTTTTCAATTCATAATTTTGAAACAAAAGCAGACAGAATCATGGGTAAAGTGTACCAATCCTTCACAGTAAATGGTTTTTCTTGTCTAACATGCTCTCCTTTCCCCGTTCAGATTGTTTGTAAGGGCAATTCATTCTCATGCTTCATGTTACAGCACTCAATACATTTAACACATTGTTTATGTTCATTCTAACACTGATGGGTTATTTGCAGAGTTGATGTGTCATGATAATACCAATAAAAACATTCCATTAAATGCTTTTTTTTGTGCACATATATGTGAATTTCTTTTAGATATACACCTAGGAGTAAAACTGCAGCAGCATACAGAATATAGATCTTCAAATACAGTAAGTGATACTAAATTTTTTCTGGGTTGTTTTTAATGATTTACACTCTCGACAGAAATTCATAAGGGTTATTTTCATTCCACATTCTTTCCAACCACCAGTTCTTACAAAATTTCTTGTAAATTTTACGTCTGTCCTATTGTTGGTAAAAGTAGTGTTATCTCATGGTTTTAATATTCATTTCCCTAATGACTTTAGAGTACATTGTCATATGCTTATTAATAATGCATATATCCTCATTTGTGACGTGGCATTCAATTGTCATGTGTATATTTATTCTTTCTTAGTGAAATGAAAGATTGATTTATATATCACGGATGAAATTTTGTCAACTATGTGAATTGCAAATATGTTCTTTCAGTAACTGACTGCATTTTATTTCATTAAAGTTTTTTATCAGAAAATATTTTAACAAATTTATCAATATTACATTGTTAATAATTTTTATGTCTTTTGTTTAAGAAATATCTTCCCATACAGAAGTCTAAAAGAATTATCCTGTTACTTTTATGAAGTTTCCCTTTAACATTCAGATCTACAATTCACTGAAACTGATTTCTGTATAAGCCGTGGATATGGATATGTACGTGAATACCAAATACATCTAGCACAATTTACTAAAAACACTGTTTTCTTGCCCTCTACTTTCTGTGAACACATTTTTCATCAGTTAAATGTCCATATATATATGGATGTCTCTCTGAGCTTATCATTTTATTGGTCTAATTGTTTATGCACAAATACCATACTATCTTAATTATAATAACGTTATGATGTCTTAATACCCTCTATGGGCCTGTCTTCCCATTTTGTTCTTCAAGATTACCTTGGATATTTTTCTTTGGATATTCTTCACCCTTTGAATCTCCATATGAGTTTATTTTTTTTTTCTTTTTCATATGATTTCAATCAGTTTAACAAGATCATCAATCTATCATTTTAGAGTTTTGATTGGGTAAATTTGGTAGAATCTGGACAAATTCACATTATTATGATACTGAGCCTTCCAATATACTAACACAGTGTATCCCTCTATTTAAGTAAGGTTTTTGGTGGGGGTGGGGGGAAAAGGATGGGATGGAAAGTAGAAAGGAATAAATTCATCCTGTATCCAAGAAACGTGTTTCTAACTCTGATTTATTCTAAGAATTATTTGTAGATGCTCTTGGATATTCTACACATATATAGGCATGCACATATGTGTAGATAATGTCTACAAATAGGACAGTTTATTTATTTTCTATGTATAACTTTTGTTTTCATTCTTTTAATGGACTAACTAGGATCCCAAATGCGTATTGGAAAAAAAAAAAGCAGGCACCATTGCCATCCTTTTCTTGCTGATCTCAAAGAAAAAGCTTTCAACGTTTACCACCAAGCATGATGCATTCTCTTCATTGGTTATGGCTACCTTGTATCAGAATAAAAATATTCCTTGATTTTAATTATGAATAGACATTTAATGTTATAAACTAACTGGCCTGCATCTATTGAGATAATTCTCGAATTTTCTCTATTATTCTATTAAGGTGTCAAATTCCATTGATTTAAACATATTCCCAAGGTTATTTTCAGACTAAATACAACTTGCTCATAATATGTATTTTGCTAGATTTTATTTGTTAATATTTCTTTAGGTTTTCAAAATTATAAATTTTCCTGTTTTGTAAGACCTGTATCATGTGTTTTTAAGTCAACATTATGGTGACATAAAAAATAAATAAACGTATAGACTGAACTCAGACTGAAAGAGCATTTCTCCCTTTTTTTCTTCCACTTATCTGGGAGAATGTATTATTGTGGCATCATTTTTTTTTTCCTTAACTCCTTAGTAAAAGTTTCTGGTGAAGCTATCTGTGCCTGCAGTTCTTTTTGGTATGATTTACATTAAGAATACTTCTTTATTTATTTCTAGATTATATCAGTTATCCATTTAAATGCATTAGCAAATAATAAGAATAATACTATTCCTATTGCCCACAAAGAGAATACTACCCTTAGACTAGGCAAAACAAAAACAAAAACAAACACAAAAACAAAACAAAAAAAAACCTGTGCCTTTAGTCATGTGCATAATGAGCAAATCATTCCCATTTGCCCGACTTTCCTAGTTTCAAGCCTTGAAAATTCCTGCATCCCAGAAATTCATCACTCTCATGCAAACCACAAAAGTTGGTAACCCTAACATTTTCCAACTGGCAGCTCCAAGATCTAAGGCATGGATCTCTATCTATGGCACGATAACATGGATATCAGAATGAAATCAAAAGGAGGAAAATAAAAATAATCCTCACATTAATAATAGATAATTGAAAACAGGGGAGTGAAACACAAGCTGTGCCTAGTTAGGATTTATACATAAGAAAACAAACCCAAACAATTTGTGTGTTTATTTAAAGATATAATCTATGAACACGGTTCTAAAATTAAAAAAAAATACATCTACATAATTAATGACACATTGTGTGCAGGGGAAAACCAACCTAAAATGATTAGCAGTTAAAAAAAAAGTCCTGAATTATTCAATTAAAAAAAGTGCTCAGTATCCTTTGGAAAGGTACACATCTGTAGAAATGACTTAAGATTTAATACAACTTCACTCAAAATCCTAGTGGTTATTTTTAAAATCAAATTAGCAAAGTAATTACAAATTTTACAGGAATGGGCATAAACTAAAAAGAGCCCAGACTGTCCTAATAGCAGACAAGACGATGACTAACAGGAAACTATAAGAGATTTAGTACATATTTAGCAACAATCAAGTACACAAAGAACAGAATAGAGAACTCAAGACTGGACCCACCCCTACATAAAAAGTTTTAATTATAACGAGGTTGACATTGCTGATGAATAGAAAAACAATGGGCTCTGAAGTAAATGGTGCTTATAAACAGGAAGTACAGCACCCTGGAAAAAGTTGATTCCATGATTAGGGTAGAGTAGATCCAAGATGAGCCTGGAATATTTTGTCATGTCAGGAAGTCAAATGGGAGCATGTCACAAATGCACAGGGGACAGACACAGTGAGAAGGCTCCCACAGAACAAATCTGAGATTTGAGCACTGAAATAACTATGTTCAGTAATGAATTATAAACCATTAAATATAGGTATTATTATTTCATAAATAAATTTAAAATATTCCATTATACGATTTTAATAGAAATGTAATATTTAATAATAATGTTTAATGATAATAAATTCATTCTTTAATAAATAAAAACAGATACATACATACATGAATATAAAAATAAACACAGGGGAAGAGAAGGCTCTTGCTTACAACAGAATACTGAAACCTATCTATTAAATATGGAATAGGTTCTGGAGTTGGAAAATCTTCATTCTGCAACCACCATGATAAAGATTAGATCAGGAAAGCATCATCAGTGGATACTAAGATCAGGGAGAAATTTTGATGAGCTTGAGATATTGGCATGATATTAAATAAAGTGTTCTCCCATTGATAGTTTATTCGTTGAGAAGGAGATTAAAAGCAACAACATTTTTTAAAGTAAATTAACACCAGAGAATTAGGGCAACACCTTCACCGGCTGATCAATGTTATGTTGCGGGTGGACATCATGTCCTTCCAGATGTGAAACCTTGAGACATACTGCATATGCACAACCTCATTGTAGATGTGAGAAGACTTCAACATCAAACATAAAATGAAGACTGTTTCCTTGAAAAAAGAAAACAATATATTCTTCAAATGCCTCCACATTATGAAGGATAAAGAAAGGTTTGGAGGGTGTTACAGGCTAAATAGACATGACGGACCTGTAATATCTGACCCCAGAGGTTGGATTCTGTAGTAGAGGGGAAACGTGCTATAAAGGACATGATTGGGCCACTGAGAAAACTGGAATATAGGTGATAAAGTATCGATTCAATGTAAATTTCTGCAATTGATGTTGACTGTAATTACATAATACTTCTACTCTTAGGAAATGCACATAAAAGTATTTAGAGTTAAAGAGGCATGTTAACTGTTATTTACACACACACACACACACACACACACACACACACACACCCCTATTACGTGGACATATGAATAGCAGGTAAATCTGGGCACAAAGTACATGAGTTCTCTTTGTACTATTTTTATTTTTTTATTTATTTTAAAAAATTTTTTAAATGTTTATTCATTTTTGAAAGAGAGAGACAGAGCACAAGCAGGGGTGGGGTGGAGGAGGGGTGGGACACAGAATCTGAAGCAGGCTCCAGGCTCTG
The DNA here is from genome assembly GCF_023721935.1 of Panthera uncia. Classification (NCBI taxonomy): domain Eukaryota; kingdom Metazoa; phylum Chordata; class Mammalia; order Carnivora; family Felidae; genus Panthera; species Panthera uncia. Next base: position 25,537 of record NW_026058403.1, read on the forward strand.
AGCTGTCAGCACAGAGCCCGACGCGGGGCCCGAACTCATGAACCGTGAGATCATGACCTGAGCCGAAGTCAGACGCTCAACCGACTGAGCCACCCAGACACCCCTAAATGCTTTTTTTTTAATTGAAAACAGTGCTAGAATAAATTCCAAATCCATTCGGAAAAAAAAAAAAAAAGAGCTTTCTCCTTATGGCACATAATGCACACAAATTGTATGTGTACTGAAACCTTATATGGGAAAGGAAAACTCTAAGAAATTTATGTGAAAATATAAACACTGGAGAATATACATTCTTACTGCTGTAAATACTCCATTCTGAGTGATATTCCCTAGAGAAAGTCCTGCATGTACATCAAGAAACATGTAGGACAGTGTTTAAATATTCATACCCACCTGATAATAGTCACATAAATAAAACAAAACTGGAAATAACCCGAAGTCCAACACCAATAAAATGGATAATTTGTGGAATATGTATTCAATGGGATAGTAAACTGCATGTGAAATGCTTAAGCTACACGCAATGGTATGGACAAATAATCTTAAAAACACCGGTTGGGGGAAAAAAGCAAGGCGCAGACAAATGCATTCAGTACTATCTATATTATATGAAATCTAAACCTGCATACCTGAGTGTGTACAAGCATCCACCATGAGACGGCATGAAAGCCCATGTAGGAAAACTATGAAGAAAAGGACAAAATGTGGGGAAGTGATGATGTGGGAAGAGAAGAGGGGGCGATACATTCAGAGAAAGGCACACAGGGATTTCAGAGGCAATGGTGAACATTTTACAGCTGGTAGTTAGAATTCAAAGGAAATTTATCAGTAGCCACTGTGTCTGAGATGGAGTATATTTTCCAAAGATGGACACACCAATATGTAGCTTATTCCACATGCTCGAATTACATGTGATGTTGACATCCTTCAGCTAAGGGGTAGAGTCTATGTTCCCTTGAACCTGGGTGGAACTTGTTTTTGTTTTATTTTGTTTATCTATTTATTTTGAGAGAGAGAGAGAGAGAGAGAGAGTGAGTGTCAGAGAGAGAGGGCGAAAGAATCCCAAGCAGGCTCCACACTGTTAATGCAGAGCCAAATGGGGGACTTGATCCCACAAACCGCAAGATCATGACCTGGGTTGAAATGAAGAGTCAAATGCTTAGCCAACTAAGCCACCCAGGCCCCCTGAACCTGGGTGGAACTTCGAGTCTACTTTACCAACAGAGTACCATGCTGAGTACGAACACTAGGTACTAGGTCATAATAGGCGGTAAGATTTCTCTCTCTGGCTCTCTGTCTCTCTGTTTGGAAGTGTACCTCTGGAGCCCTGAACCAACCACCATATATATGGCCACCGTGAATGCCCCGAGCACTACACTAGACAGACCACGGAGAGACGACACAAAGAGAAAGATGCACAGGATCCCCGGCTGTTTCAGCCCCCGGTTTTTGAGTCTTCCCAGACCAGATGCCAGATGTAGGGAATATATGAGCTTTCAAATAACACCAGCCCCGGCATTTGAGTTTTCAAGATGAGGCCCCAGACACTGTAAAACTAGGTGACCCATTCCCATGGTGCTCTGTTGGAATTTCTGAAACAGAAAATTCATCAACAAGATAAATGGTTGTTTTACATGGCCAAGTTTTGGAGTAATTTACACATCTATAGTAACTGGTACACTGCCATACATATATTCTCTTTCAAACAATCCTTTGTCTCTACCCAACATAAAAATGATTTAACGAGGCAATATGAAAACGTGTACAAAATTTCAAGGTCAAAGAATAAAATTCCCTATACATTTTATTTTCAAGTGCTGTATTGTTTGGATGTGAAAACAAAATGAAATACAAAATTTTAGCCATAAAAGAGCTCTCTGAAACTTCATCAACTGGCTTACCATAGAGGAAGAAAACATTCCTTTTTTAGTACTCTGCTCAGATAATCGGCCATATATGGCATGTGAAATTAATTTGTAAATTATTTAAAAATCTAAGCAATTGTTCTGTATTTAGAAACTTAGTCCCCTTCAAACATAACACAGTGATCTTTTATTTCTTGAGGAATTATCCTTTTCATACGGCCTCTACTCTTTATGAATCACAAAGAAGTTACCTGCGGTTGAGATAGATAATCACAAAAGACACCCACATTTATCTCTCTGCCTTCCCCCTCCACATCATACAGTATTAAAAAAAAATAATGTTTATTTTTGAGAGAGAGAGCGAGCACAAATGGGGTGGGGGGCAGAAGAGAGAGAGGGAGACACAGAATCCAAAGCAGGCTCCAGGCTCTGAACAGTCACCCCGGAGCCCAACATGGGGCTCTGACTCATGAGATCGTGACCTGAGCTGAAGTTGGATGCTCAACCTACTGAGCCACCCAGGCAGCCCTACACATCATACATTTTTAATTTACACCATTTCCAGCATGGACTGACTATTCACGTTAAGGTAGACTATCACTGTCTCACACTCTGTGCGTCTACCTCAATATTTTTGGCTCATGAGATGATGCTCGCCTAGAAAACCTCACACTTGTCTTATTCCTTAGTGTTGTGTTATTCATCCCTCAATTAAAGAACTCAAAAAAAAATTGTTTCCCATTTTATTTTTTTTTTAATTTTTTTTAACATTTATTTATTTTTGAGACAGAGAGAGACAGAGCGTGAACGGGGGAGGGTCAGAGAGAGGGAGACACAGAATCCAAAACAGGCTCCAGGCTCTGAGCTGTCAGCACAGAGCTGGATGCAGGGCTCGAACTCACAGACCGCGAGATCATGACCTGAGCCGAAGTTGGACGCTTAACCGACTGAGCCACCCAGGCGCCCCAGTTTCCCATTTTAGTGAAGATTTTCTTAAGAGTTTTAACGAGCAATAGTGCCTTTTTAAAATTGTATTTGGGGGCACCTAGGTGGCTCTGTCAGTTAAGCTTCTGACTTCGGCTCAGGTCATGATCTTACGGTTCATGGGTTCAAGCCCCGCATCAGGCTCTGTGCTGACAGCTCAGAGCCCGGAGCCTGCTTCGGATTCTGTGTCTCCCCCTCTCTCTTCCCCTCCCCCACTCATGCTCTGTCTCTCTCTCTCAAAAATAAACATTGAAAAAATGTATTAAAAATAAATAAATAAAAAATAAAATTGTGCTCGGACATAATTAAGTTAATTTGTGTCTGGTCAGATTCTCTAAATGTCAGACAAAGACTCCTACAAACATTTACTGTACCATATGCATTTAAAGTGTATCAAGTAAAATGCAAAATTTTTGAAATATTAATAACGATACTAAAAAGTGTTCCCAAAGATGTAGAAAATTATTATGCTATAAGGTTTAACATCAAAAGCAGACATAAAATTTAATGTACAATAGAATATCCACTGTGTAAAATACTACATCATAAAGACTGCAGGAAAATACATTAAAGAACTGAATGTAGTCATCTGTGAATGACTAGGATTACAGGTGCTGGCATTTCATACTTTACTGTTTTCTTGTCTTGTCTGTTTTGCCATGACCATCTATGATAAAATGTTTTGTTAAAATATTAATTTTTATTTCTCCCAAAGTTAAAAGGGCTCCTTTCTTCTCTTTAGCTAGGGAATAAATGGTAGGCTAAAATAGGCAAATGAATGGCATAATTATAATTTTCATATATGTAATTTCAATTTAAGCTTTACTTATGTTCTGAAAGTTTTCTGTGAAAGATAATATTCCATAGTGTAAGAATTTTGCTGTTTATATTTTTGCTAGTTCAAACCTTTACTGAATTTAGCCTCTAATACATTGGAAAATGGAATTGAACAGTCATATCAAAGATGCTAATTTAATAATACTGAAATATTGGTTATTCATTATGTGCTAGTCACACAGAGCATTAAATATTTTGTGTGTATACTCAGGTTATTATTCAAAAATTTTTTTGTGACATGGAGACTATTTTTATCACGATTTGGGAGACAAGGAGACTAAGATTAAAAGAATTAAGGAGCAGGGGCGCCTGGGTGGCTCAGTTGGTTAAGCGTCCGACTTTGGCTCAGGTCACGATCTCGCAGTTTATGAGTTCGAGCCCCACGTCGGGCTCTGTGCTGACAGCTCGGAGCCCGGAGCCTGCTTTGGATTCTGTGTCTCCCTCTCTCTCTGCCCCTCCCCTGCTCACGCTGTGTCTCTGTCTCAAAAATAAATTAAAAAAGAGTTAAGGAGCACCTGGGTGGCTCAGTCGATTAAGCATCTGACTTCAGCTTGGGTCATGATCTCACAGTTTGTGAGTTTAAGTCCCACATCAGGCTCTGTGCTGACAGCTCAGAGCCTGGAACCTGCTTTAGATTCTATCTCTGTCTCTCTGCCCCTCCCCTGTTCGTGCTGGCTTACTCTCTCTAACATAAAACATAAGAAAAATTAAAAAAAAATTTTTAAAGAGTTATGCACCTCCTCCATGATCACTCATTAGGAAGTGATAGAGCAGGATTCAAACACAAGTCTGTGTGGGTGCAGAAACCAAATTCTGGAACATTCTACCATATGTCCTTTGTATGCTTTGTATCTGCTCACTGTGGCTAGCAAGATGATGATGGGATGATTTTACAATTCCAAAATGAGGAAGAAGTTTTGATTTATGTTCCTAAGTCTATGTTTCGTATCACTCAATAGAGAAACTATGCCAGAAACGATCTCAGTCAATACAGAAAATGACGTGCCTCCTAACTATAATAGCCCCTCTTTGGACACACCGTGCTCTTGGTTTTATGAGTCAGGGCACCACTAACCACAGTTTTTAAAAATTTCCATTGTAAGTCTATTTCCGTTTTCTGTTCAAACAACACAGTCTCTCTAGAAAATAATTAAACCCGTTTTCTACAACAACCACAAAATGACAGATCAACAAGGTAACAAAGCAGAAACCGAATACTATTATGCACGCCATCGCATTCAAATTCTAAATTATTCACAAGTGGCAGCTTTCCCAGTCATGGGTAATGACATGAGCAACCTTCTCATTTAAACCCAATAGGTGATGCTTTTCTAAGGGCACCTGGGTGGCTCAGTCGGTTAAGCATCCAACTTCAGCTCAGGTCATGATTACGCAGCTTCCCCCCATGTCAGGTTCTGTGCTGACAGGTTGGAGCCTGGAGCCTGCTTTAGATTCTGTGTCTCCCTCTCTCTCTACCCCTCCCCTGCTTGTGCTCTGTCTCTCTCTCTCTCTCTCAAAAATAAATATTAAAAAAATTATTTTGATAAACCCAATAGGTGACGCTTTTCTGTGTAACCAGATGCGCTGATGAAACTCCAAAGTTCGCTGTGGGCTTTCTCCATGGAGTGTTCTCTTCTTTTTGTTTGGGGAACATTGTAGTTTTTTTCACTTTGTGTACCAAAGAAAATTTAAATCTGTACACCAGTAAATAAAACTGACTTTAGCGGCATCAGAATTAATTTAACAATTTCATTACTGCTTGTTTTTAGGCAGAAGCTAGAGTAAGTCATCTGAAGCCGCCTTCCTAGAGATGACATTAGTTACATGTATTTTGAACGAAAAGGAGTCTTGGAGGTCGTGGGGAGAAAATGGAATTCAATGTGATGGAAAAGTAGCTATAGATGTGTATGCTGAGCAGCATTGTCTGGGACAAGGAGGCTGGCATCAGGTACACCGAATGTAGAATTCAAGTCATGGATTGGTGATGCCACACGTGAGCTGAGTCGTGGACAAGGGGAGTGCCATCAGCAGACTGTTACACTCTGCTGTGCCTGACGTTGAGTATTTGGTGGTCTGTGTACTCCAGGGACCCACTTTGTAGGGAATCTCATTTTCTTTGGGGAATAGCTTCCTCAGCTATGTCATACTGCCAGGGTTCCATAAATATTAAGTGCGCATTTTTCAAACATTCAGTTTTCTCTGAATTTCTAGACACAGTGGGAGACAGCTTCACTGACTATAATGCGCAACCCCCAAATGCTATTCAACCCAACTGCTTTATGATAGGGGTTAATTTTTTTGCATTAGTATCCAATTTATAGAAGCCCTCCATGTCAAAAGCAAAAGGCTATTAAGCAAGAACATACTTTAAAAGTAATAAGCAAGTTGAATAAAGTTGCCATCTTCTATCCAGAATGATTTTTGAGTGATATACTGGCTGCTCAAAATTCATAATCCATGACCTTGGTTTCTGAACTGAAGATGGAGAAATGATACTATTTTCATTTCTCTTTAAGGTTTCACTCTCTTACTGCAAAAGTTTAACTTGAATGTGTATTCGGAGTGTCAAGTGATCTCATCTGAAATAGTACAAGCGTATATACAATGTATCTATGAAGCAGAATGGGGTGAAAGCTAAGGAAATTTTACTGCTGGTGACCACAGAGAGTTGCTCTTTCTTAATATATCAGTTGACATTTTGTGTGCAGAATTCATGCATTTCTAATAGTCCCCATAAAATGTCAGCTTGTTCAGGAACACTAAGCTGCCAGAGAACTGTCTCCAGCAGCCTATATGGTGGCCCAGAGCTGCCCTTCTGCCGAGCCATTGCCCCGATGATGTGTCACACGCAACTTCTCCGAAGAAGTGCAAATGGGCTCGAAATGCCATCCACGATTCTGCTCTCCACCCTTTCCCCCAAATTGAACGTGAAGGTCTATTTTTTTTTTTTTTTCACAAAACCTCTGTACCGTAGTGACAAAGTAAACAGAAAGTTAAATTTTGAATTATATTATTTGAATGTAATGAGACTTGTAAAGTTGTGATTGAATAAATCCATTTCATTATCAATTAAGAGCTCATTTGCCTGTAAAATTTTCTTCCTTCTCTCCCTCACACCCTAATCTTTGGTACGCGCACACAGCTGTTCCATGAACTGTAAAGGGTTTTTAGCAGGAAAGAAAAGTTGAACCCGAGGAACACGATGACATTTGTTTATAAAGAACAAACCCAAGATGAATCCTTTGTTTTTGTTCTAAACATCAGTGTGTATGTTAAATCTTGAATAGCCCTAAGAGACTGTCCTGGTTCCCGTGACTGTCTCGTGACTGGCCCCAGGCCTTCTGATCTTTGAGTGGAAACACAGAATATGGCTTGAGGGTAGAGACTCAGGAGCCACACTCCCTGGGCTCATCCCCAGTTCTGTTTTTTACAAGCTGTGTGCCTTTGACATGTCATTTAACCTCTCTGTGACTTAATTCCCCTTTCTGAGAAATGTGGATGATAATATGAGTGTGTAACTGATGAGCTGGTGGTAAAGATTAAATGGATTTCTAGATATAAAGTACCTTCAACAGTGTCTGGCCCATAGTTAGAAAACATAAGTCTATGCTGTTATTAGTAACACCTATGCTTTCTCTCTGGACTTTTAGATGAACTGAACTTACCATTTTGTATCTTGTACAGGCTTAATTGCATTGTATTTAGTTACTGAGATTGGAGGTCAAGGGACAACATCTTAGTCTTAGCTTTTGGGTCTTTCACAGTCCTCAACATTGATTCAAGCATACTAGGTCCTAACTTGAAGCCCCCAACCTCACTATAACAACGTGATAATTTAATGGCATAAACCTGCCAAATTAAAAAAAATTTGTCCAGCTTAGCTGATGTATGTGTGTATGACAGTTTGTATAAAGATGCTTTAAAAATGTGAATAGAACCCAAAAACTGAAGAGAGAGAAATGTACCAGATGAAGATCATGAAAGGATGTTAGCAACCCAGCACAGAACTGAATTTGACATTACCCTCCTAGGTATCCAATGGAAAAGAGAAGCATAGTAACTCCTATCTGTGCACCATGTGAAAAATAGGAATATCTATTCTTGATGGAAAGACAAAGCTATTATTTTTCTTCCTTGCTCTTACATTCCGAAGGAAAATTTACGATACGGAGAAAAAATAAGTGGTGAAAAATTAGTGGTGAAAAGCAGAGTCAAGTTATTTGACTCTGCTTTTACAAAATACTGTCAGCTATTTATTGTATGTTTACATATTGGATTCCAATAAAAGGCCAAGGAATAATATGGGCTTATCGCTTAGTGACTATTTTTCAATGGGCTTTTAAGCATACATGTGTGTGTAGTTTTGTTTTGCTAATCTAACTTCGTTTAGGTTTAGAACTTTGATAACACAGATAAAAGAAGAGTCTTAAACTATCACACTCAATGCCAATCTTCTCAAGTATAAATCTGGCAAGATCTGAATAACAACTAACGGAAGATTCAGCTGTTTGGCAAGGCTTCTTCTCAGATAGCTGTATCATGGTGTTGATTGAAGAGGAACCCATAGTTTCTGGTATGACAGCAGGGCTGATAGTCTGTAATGAAATTCACAACACCTATTCTGATGACAGATGGATGCCATCGACTAGGCTCTGAGGATTTCTCCTCAAAATAACACAAATCCATTTAAGTGCCCAATACATAATATGCTATAAGAGGAAACAACAACAACAACAACAAACACTAAAGTAACAACAACAGCAGGGTTTAGAGAACGCTCTAAACAGGGTTTAGAGAAAACCAAGCTTCTCACAGGGGCCCTACACCAACAAGCTTGAGCTAGCTTGTAACACCCCAAGGCTCAGCTTCTTGATTTGCAACAGTGTTTGCAGAAATAATAAATGAAATAACAGAGTTGAAGCCCCAATCCCTTATTCAATATCTGATAAATGGTAGATCCTAAGAGAAATTATTTCCTATTGTCCCAAATTTCCTGTTGTTATTTTGAAAAAGCCAAGTATTGCTTACTGGAAAGAAAGTCTGTAGAGTATCATACAGGATACCCTGATGATAATAATAATAGTTGTTATTGTTATTGTTGTTGTTGTTATTATTATTATTATTATTATTATTGGCACATCCATTGTTCATGTAAATACCCGGAGTTTTCAATGCTGGGAACTTAAATAAGAGATAACACTCAATTCGGTGGAAGTAAGTATTTGATTTGCGGGTACCAAGTTTCATGCAGCCACTGGAGAATTCAATTGTGTATATTCCTGTGCCACTTGGTTTCCAAAAAGAGAAGGAATCAGGGGACAGAGAGAGCCTTTTCAAATTGCAGTCATGAGCAATACGATTGATATCTTCGGCAAAAGCAGAATATCTTCATAGTCATTAAGGGTAAATAAGAGGGCATTTAATCAGAATTGACCTCAGAACTACAAGAGAACCTAAACACGTTGAACGGAAGATCAAAATCAGCCTGAAAGAAGAGAAACACGCACTAGTTGAGCCATTCCTCAAACATTCTGACAATGTAACTAACTGTTTTTATTTAAGTAGATTGAAATGTAAATCACTGGATGTGTTAGTTTCTCGGTGCTCAAGAGGGGTGGATATTTGCATTTGGTAGCAGACCAAAGAAGCTGCCTTGCTGTCCATTTTTAAGATACGTAGGTTTATCCCGAGGGCTACTAGTTGAAATCTGGTTAATGTCCTGGGTTCCATTAAGCATTGTTTTATTCAGCCGTGCATCATCATCTCCACCTGTTAACAGTGATGGCTGAGCTGGGTAATGGGTCCTTGTCCTCTAAGGATGCTTACTCCAGGGGACCAAGGAAGGGACATAATATCCATCTATAAACAGGATGCAAAACTGAATTCCATGTAGCACATGCTGTTCTGTGATGACCATAGAATCATGCTTGTCCAGGTGATTTTCTATATGGGGTTCGGCATCTTGGTTTCTGGATACCCTGAAAATGTCAGGAGTCACACAACTCATTCTATCATCCCATGACCAAGGTAACACCGAGGAGAACTTTGTCCCAGGGGCATGCAGTCATTTGGATCAATGGGAACCATGGTCTACCTTTTAGTTTTTGTGATCCTGAAATTCAGTGTTTGAATTTCAACAGACCCTAGTTTGGTGTTGAGCTGGAATTTAATAGCATATTGAGGAGGGACAGAAAAGTTTCCCAAGAGATTTATTTACTCAAAGATGCAATTATAAGTTCTGAGCATCTAGAGAGTTTACATAGTCTACTGAAGTCAGTCTCTTCCCAGAGCAAATGCTTGGGAATAAAATTTCTGAATCAGAGCATTTCTTGAGAAGCAGAAAATTAGAAAACAGGAAACAGGCATGCTGAATTCTCCTTAAGCATCCCCCAGTATATGAGAGAGAGAGAGAGAGAGAGAGAGAGAGAGAGAGAGAGAGAGAGAG
>NW_026058404.1:0-112609 GCF_023721935.1 Panthera uncia
TAGTGATAATATGATAAAATTATGAAATGTATCATATTAAAATGTTAAGCAACCAATATATATCTATTCAAATGACAGAAAGTGACTGAAGAGAACGAAAAAAATGAGGTCTAGTACTTATATTAGTTTATATGCCATGATGTCCTATGAAATTTTTAAACTGTAATAAATGTGTTTTGTTTTATGTAACTCATATACCCTTTTGTTTGAGCAAAATAATTAGGTTGAAAAGATTGTTTCTTAGAGTCAAGGACTCAGAAATTTTCTGCTAATTGTATAGGTGCCCTCCAAATGAAAACACAATATATTTTTTAAGAGAATGAAAAACATTAATGAGTCAAGTATGGTTTTGTTTAGTTAAACATGTCATTCCTTAACTGAGAGGAAATAAGGCAGTAAGCCCAGCTCTTGTCCAGATATTAATTTTGGGGGGAAAATACTAAGATGATGTACTAGTTTGCTATCATTGACATAACAAAATACCACAGGCTGTGTGGGTTGAAAAACAGAAACTTATTTTCTCACAATTCTGAAGGCGAGTAGTCCAACCTCAAGTTGTTAGCAAGGTTGGGTTCTTTTTAGTCTCTCTCTGTTACTTGGACATGGCCATCTGCCTCTTGTGTCTTCACATGATCTTCCCTTTTTCTGTGTCTGTGTAAGAGTTTCCTCTCCTCATAAGGACACCTGCCATATAGGAATTGGGGTCACCACAATGACCTCATTTAAACTTAATTATCTCTTTAAAGTCACATTCTGAAGTAGTGAAATTTAAGATTCAACATATGAATTTGGGGGGGACCACAAATTCAGCCCATAACAGGTGGTATAGATACATTTGGAATGATTTTATGCTGTCTGAAGTCAGGAAACAAAAATTAGGCTTCTGAGGCCTGTCCTTTTTCTTTATGAATATACATAGAGGGCATATTAAATATATAAAAGTGGGATAGGTATATTATTAGCCTAATTAACAGAGTACACATATTTCTGACACTTGGAATCTGGGGGAAAAGCTAAATACAGGATTGTCTTTGCATGAGAGCTAAAATGAAAGAAAACAGAAAGGGGTTAACTTCTAACTAGACAGCAGGTATTTTTCGTCCCTTTCTGTGTTTGGTGCAGACACAGTTGAGTTGCAGTAGGCAATCAGGGATGTGGCTAAGATGCGGTAGCCAGAATAATAACCCCTTTAAGAAATTTATGGCCTGAGGGACGCCTGGGTGGCTCAGTCAGTTAAGCATCCGACTTCGGCTCAGGTCATGATCTCACGGTTCATGAGTTCGAGCCCTGTGTCGGGCTCTGTGCTGACAGCGCAGAGTCTGGAGCCTGCTTCGGATTCTGTGTCTCCCTCTCTCTGCTCCTCCCCCACTCATGCTCTCTCAGTCTCTCAAAAATAAATAAAATTAAAAAAAAAAAGAAATTCATGGCCTTTTCTCTAGAACCTGCAAATACCTGTTGTTTACCTGGCAAAAAAGAATTAAAATTACAAATCAGCTGACTGTAAGTAGTTGTTCTGGATTACAAGAACAAGCTCACTATCTAACAAGCATTCTTAAAAGATGGAAGAGACAGTATAAGAGTGATGCAGCATGAGAAAGACTTGACTGACTTCTATGGCTGGCTTTGAAGATAGAAAGAGGCCACTGACCAAGGAATCCAGATATACTCTAAAAACTGGAAAAATTATTGAAATGGATTCTATTTAGAGCCTTCAATAGAATGCATCTCTGTCAACATTCTGGTTTTACTAATTTTTATAGTAGCAATAAGAATACATAGGAGAACATCAAGATAAATTCAGTAAAACAAATCTGTCCCTGAGAGATGGGAAAAAAAGAATCCATGTTTATAAGAGAGATAAATCCAAATGAAGAACAGTCCCAAAGAAATGGATGTATCTTGCTAAAGAAAGACTGAGACTGAGCAAATTTCTAGGTCCTGTTCACCTTGAAACACCAAAAGACTTTGATATAATTGAGACTAAAAATCCCTAGGATTTAGAGGTAAAACAAACAACCACACAAACACAAGAACTTGTGTTTATAGTTACTTTCCTTAGTGAATAGAACTGCTAATCAGAAATTCAAAATACGAACGTCTATCCATAGTACCATGATTAGCCAATCCTCAGCCAGACTTCAAGTAAAAAAAAAAAATCAGTTTTTGGTGCACAGGCACAAGAAAGCCACTCTTTTTTTTAACCTCTAGATTTTGCCTAAAAATTGCATATCATACTAAAGGATTTAAGTCAAAATGGTACACCCTAAAAAGTGCCTTTGTTTTTTGTTCTCTATGGGTAGTGTGCATTTGTCATAAATCAAAATAGGATAGGAGGTCCATAGGACAACTGAAGAGAAATCTGCCTGGAGGCTACTGGAAAAGCTTCTTAATAAGTTGGTTCTTACAATTATCCCAGCAGACTACATTAGTAAATTTTCCAGGCAGTTCCATAGGGAAAAAGAAGGAGACAGAGCTCAGCAGTTTCTCTGGATTGAGGGCATGGGGATGGGAAGCCAGGGAGAGCAACAAGGACTCTATTTAGAATCCACAGGGCACAATACCAGAGAGAAAACTGCACAGAGACAGAGATCTCTGGAGATTTGCAGATGACCCCATGAGAGTCTTAAACTGATTTCCAACAAGGATATGTATATGAAGAAATTCTTCTTGCTGAGAAAGGAGCCACACAAAAGAACTAGAGCAACCCCAGGAGCACATACAAGGATGGCAATATTTCTGCCCTCATCAGCAACAGTCATAGGACATCAGATATAAAAAGCCATAGTGTTTGTCTCAGTCTTTGATTGAAATATATAGTAAACATTGTTCTAGTTAACATAGCAAACGTTAAAACCAAGAACTAAAAAGACCAATTGTTTTTAAGCAACTTAATATTATAACAGAAGAAAGCGCAAGAATATTTGTAAAAATATGAAATATACATCATCCAACAAAGTAAAATTTGTAATGTCTAGAATCAGAAAAAAAATTACCAGGTATGTAAAGCAACAGGAAAATATGACCCATAAGGGAAAGAAATAACTATATAGATAAATATATTTTCTCTTATTTGCATATTTTTAAAAGATAATTATTTGTTAAAAAGTAATAATTTTTGTGTGGTTATAATATTTTAGTAGTAAAATATATGACAAAACTAGTACAAAGGCTGTTCAGGAAGAAATGGAAGCATCCTGCCTTAAGGTTCTTATGCTACATGCAACATAGTATAAAATCACTTAAAAGTAGATTCTAACAAGTTAAAAATATATATTGTGGAGGCTAAAGCAAGGTTTCTCTAAGTTGGCACTGTTGGTGTTTTTGGACAGATGACTCTGTTGTGGAAGGCTATTTTCTGCCTTGTAGAATGTTTAGTAGTATCTCCTGCCTCCACCTGCTAGTCACATCCTTCAGTGTGTCTTGATGTATCGTCAAAAGACCTCTAGGGAGAAAAACTTCCCAACCTAAACAACTGGAGGCCTAAACCAACTAATACCATATTATAATAAAGAGTAATTCCTCATAAGTCAACAAAAGAGATAAAATAGAATTATAAAAATATTAAATTAATTTAGAAGTGGACAGACGCAAGAAAGATACAACATAAACAGAAAATAAATAACATGATGGTGCATTTAAACTCAATTATATCAATGATCACAAAATATAATTGACTCAAGTAAAAGGCAGGGGTTCTCAGATTTCAATTAAAAGACAAGGCCTGGGGTGCCTGGGTGGCTCTGTTGGTTAGGCATCCAACTCTTGATTTCAGTTCAGGTCATGATCTCAGGGTTCATGGGATCGAGACTTGCACTGGGCTCTATGCTGATAGTGTGGAGCCTGCCTGAGATTGTCTCTCTCCCTCCCTCTGCTCCTATCTTGCTCAAGCGCAAGTGCGCGCATGCACTCTCTTCCTTGCTCTCTCTCAAATAAATAAAATTTTTAAAATTTGAAAAAAGCAAGGCCCAATTGTATGCTTCCTACAAGTTGTGCATTTTAAACATAAAGATGCAAATACTTAAAATTTCAAAGAATGGATATATTTTATCATGCTAACACTAACAAGGAGAAAGGTGGGGTGGCTATATTTAAATTAGACAAATAAGATTATAGGGCAAAGCATATAACCAAGGGTAAACAAGGTCATTTTATTATCATAAAGAGAAAAATTCATCAAAAGAACACAAAAAATCTATTTATGCATCTATCTAATAAGAGTTTTTCAAAGCACATGAAGCAAAAACAGACCAATTGGGATAAAGAGACAAATCTGCAATTATAAATGGAGATTTCATCACTTTTTCATTAATTTTAATAGAAAGAAAAAGAAAATCAGTAAGAATGTAGAATATTTGAATTACACTTTTGAAAATGTGACCTAATTGACATTCATAGAATTTGCCATCCAACAGAACACGTTATTTTCCACGAAAGAAGAAGCAAGACTGATTGATCACATAGTGGAGTTTATGCCAGGACCTGGAAATGGTGACACCCACTTCTATCCACCTATTTATCAGAACTCCAGACTCATAAGGTTATCTGCAAATTATTCAACTTACCCTCAGAGAAGATGATTGGAATGATAAGGAGAATAGGTAACAAAACCTTGTAGAATTAGTTAATAGTTATATAGTAAAGTGAGTTCTTCTATCACTGGATAGATAAATTAGAAAATTCCAGGTAGGATTTTTTTTCTTTGTACCATGTACACTGTGGCTTTTCAACAGAAGAATGTTTCTGTTTATCCCTAAAATACAAATACTACCTGAGGTATTCCAACTATCTACCCAGTAATAAGGGGAACTCCTTTTTCTGGACTGTTATTCATGAATTTAATCATGTTTTGGTTTTAGATTTGGAAGAAGAATGAAGCTACAGTAAATTTCTAGTACATAGCTATTCAAGTGAAAGCAATTAATTTTGACTATGTTTAGTAACTGGGACACTAAAGAAAGCTCACTGTAAAGCTGTTACACTAAAAATGTCTTCAGAGTTACCCAAGCTGATTTTTGTTAGACATTGTTGTGGAGCAGTTGCTAATTCCTTACAGAATTTGGACACATTTATATCCTTCATTATTAGATTTTGAGAAGGTAAAATAGATGAATTACAGGGCCTGGTAAAAGAACTATTAATTCTTTTTTTTCTCTCAAATTGGCTATAATTGGCCTAAGATCAGCATTAAGAAAATATTGAGGAAATTTGATAAACAGTTTTGATATAACAATGTGGACTCTGTGCTCCAAATTTTCTAATTATGTACAAGGAATCTTTTGCTCATAGATTCTTAGATGACAGCTAATTTTTATTATTTATTAAATTATTTTTCAGGTAGGAATATTAATGCACAGGTCAGTTGTAATTTTATTATGCATGTAGAAGAGTTTTCTGACATATGTGAACCTAGAGTTTATGGAATTTAGTATTTCCACTTGAAAATACGATTTCTCCCTATTTGATTTTTAGAGAATGTGCCACAAAGAATAAAGGAATACTCTAATGATAATGGTGCCAATGCAACAGTTAAGAGTTTGGGGAATGGGAAAGGACTTACCAATTGTTAGAAATTTCCACTACTACGTCTTTTAGTACTCCAAGGGGTCTCTTGTTATATGCTGGAGGGACAGATGATAGTAATAGAAAGCTGTTTTGTTATTCATTTAAATCTATAGAAAATGACCCTTGGGAGGAGGACAAGTAATCAGGGAGTATTATTAGCTCTTCTTACAGCAGCATAGTTTGATTTATTTTTAGTACTGGTCCTCTTGTTTCTTAGCCAATATGAGCTGGTTATTCTTCTAATGGAGATTTTGCTTCAATGTTATAAAGATCCTTTTTAACAAGTTCACAATTCATTGATAAGAGAGAACCTCTCTGTATTCTATTATATGGACACCAATTATTTTATCTGGTGAGCCGCAAAATTATGTCCAGCTTGTTTAATTTCTACTGCTCTTGAAAAATACTCAGCCATATATTGGTTTTCAGCCATATGTTTGGAATGTCAAATTCCCAATTCCTTTCCTTTTCCTTGCAAAATACCTCTTTCAAATTGAGATACTAGGCAAAATGGGGAGAAACTTCCAATAAGCTTCCCATTAGCTTATTTCCTCAGAATATTTTGGAAATTTTTCTCTAAATTTTTAAAATTGTTTATTGATTCATCTTCATTTCATTTGTAATTTGGAATCTCTGCTCAGTCTACTCTTAATGGAAAGGTTTCTGAAGTAGTGTTGTGTGGTACATATCACACTTTCAAACACATTTATTTGAATTATGAACAGCTCTGCTATTTAAATTTTGTGCCAGCTTTTTGTACTCCGCTGCTTTTAACATTTCCCTCTAACATGTTAACAATTAAGTGAACTGTTGGATTAAATAAGTATCAACAAAATCCTTAATTCAGATGCAAATTCTACCTGTCTTCCTGATTTAAGAAAATCTCTAATTATTGACCTTGTCTTGGCTGTAGATCAGGGTTTAAATGCAACTTGTATAGATCCAACATTTGGTCCAGAAATCTGGATTGCTCTTCCTCTTAAAACAAAAAGTAATGGAAGAGTCAGTAATTTACAGAAACCAGAAGCAGCAGGAAAAAGAAGAATTTTAAGTGGATGGTAGAATAAAAATATGTATATAGAGAGAGGCAGGTTTTAAGTGTTAAGTTTAAATTATTTGTGAATTATTTTCCTTCACTTTTGTTAGTTTTTAAAATAGGATAGCACTAAAGAGTATTGAAGAGAGGATATCTTTAATTTTGAGGCCTCATGATGCAAATCAAAGAAAGTAAAGTATTGATTTGGTTTTCTCCCTCTTGTAGAATTTTTAATGATTTTTTTTTAAATATGGCAAATTTGTTATTCTATGTATCTTTTTTTTTAATGTTTATTTATTTTTGAGACAGAGAGAGACAGAGCATGAATGGGGGAGGGTCAGAGAGAGGGAGACACAGAATCTGAAATAGGCTCCAGGCTCCGAGCTGTCAGCACAGAGCCCGACGCGGGGCTTGAACCCACGGACGTGAGATCATGACCTGAGCCGAAGTTGGCCGCTCAACCGACTGAGCCACCCAGGCGCCCCTCTATGTATCTTTTTTTAGAAGGGACTTTTTTTTAGTTCCAGTATAGTTAATATACAGTATTATATTAGTTTAAGGTGTACAATATAGTGATTCAACAATTTTATACATTACTCATTGCTCATCATGATAAGTGCACTCTTTAATCCCTTTCACCTATTTCAGCCATCCCCCCACCCTCCTCCCCTCTGGTAACCATTAGTTTGGTTTCTATAGTTAAGAGTCTGTTTCTTGGTCAGTCTCTCTCTGTCTCTCTCTGTCTCTCTCTCTCTCTCTCTCTCTTCCCCTGTCTGTCTCTCTCTCTCATTTTTCCTTTGCTTGATTTTTTTTGTTTCTGAAATTCCACATATGAGTGAAATCGTATGATATTTATCTTTCTTTGATTGACTTATTTCATTTAGCATTACATTCTGTAGCTCCATCCATGTCACTGCAGATAGCAAGATTTCCTTCTTTTTAATGGCTGAATAATATTCTATTTATTTTAATTAAGTTTTGCCATTTATATTAAGGTAAATAAAGAAGTTAGGCTTTTATTGAGAGTATATTAGGAAAACATTTTTCCCCCAAGAGAAGACTGCAACTTTCTTGTAGAATCATATAAGAATGAAGCCACTACAATTCTAACATGTATACTTCTAAAAAGAGGTTCTACTTCCCAACTAGGCAGAGGCAAAAACTGATATTAGAATTTATGTCTCTACTACTGATCTCAGAAACAGACTGTGCAAAATGACCCTGTTTTGTACTTTTTCATGTCAGAAAATGTTCCAAAGTTTCTACTGAGTGATGCAAGGCAAAGTTTGAGCAATTGTCTTTGTATGAATTAGCCATCAGATGAATGCAGTTAAAATATTATTCTTTTGTGACAGCTCAGATTTGAGACTTATTAGAACTATGCCTTCATCCATTCCTTATGGTACACTCCCTCACAAACTCAACAGAGAACAATCAAATGAGATGAGATTTTGTACTAGACAAACAAAAACCAAGCACCAACTGTCACAGCCACAAATGGCCTAAGAATACATAGGGACTATATTTCAGATGGGATCTTAGAACAGAATATTAGTATTAGGTAAAAACCAAGGACATTTGAGTAAATTATGGACTTAGTTAATAATAATAACATATCAATATAGGTGACAAATGTGCAATACTAAGTTGAAGATGGGAAAATTAAATGTGGAGTATATGGAAACTCTCCATCCTATCTTTGCATTTTTCTGTGAATCTAAAACTATTATAAAATTCATTTTAAAAAAGGAAGAATAAGGAAATCACTAAAAGAATAAGCAGATTAATGTCAAGAAAATATGCAAATAGTGTTTCTTCCAAGTCAAAGATCTATTTAATTTAAACAAAGACCTAATTGCTTACAAATTCTAGGATAACTAAGTAAATTAAGAAAATCTCAATGAAACAAATTGGAGTTCAGACTGTTGAAAGACTCCTCAGACAGCAAAACTGAAGGACTATCAAGACACAAAGACACTAATGGGCACCTTTTTTCCCCTGAGAGGAAAATCACAAAAAGATAGTCTTCAAAACAAAAAACAAACAAAATATCATTGAAGCCTTCAGTTGTCAGTGCTATAGCCTCTGAAACAAAAGTAAAATGCGTGTCTTGTTTATGAAGTTTGCTTGTAAGTCACAGCCTCTTTGAGCAGAGCAAAAGGTGTTGATCTTATATAGGATTTGAAGAAGTATGAATGAAGTTCGGGAATTGGCAGACTTTCAGAAATGGGAGTGTTTAGCAATGTTTGACCTTTATCTGTAGAAGTATATTTAATGGATTGTTGCTGTTGCTTATTGGCTGACTTCCAGAAGCATTCACTGAAGTGAATTGTCATTGATTTATGAAATGAATATAAACGAGTTCTAGTGGTTATGCTTTATCTTGGCTAGGAAAAAAACACGAGGAATTTTTATTATCACATCAAATAGGCTATAGTATATTGTTGTTCAACATTTTTTATTTGATAACAAATTCACTAGTTTCCATAATGATATCTGACAAATTTTACATCTTGTATACTATCTGTGGGGACCAAAGCAATTTCAGTGTTATAGACCCAATAAGAGGATGTAGGAAGAACTGTATAATAATTGTGCTTCCTTCTTATTTTTATTGGGTTTTCTCCTATTTCAAAAAAAGAGATCTACCAAGAGTGTCTTAGATAATCATGATTCACAAGTGAAATAAATTTGCATTTACTACCATTCTATTATAACTTTAGGTTTTGACAAAGCAATTAGTGGAGTTTGCAAACTTCTGCCTTTGATAAATGCTCCTCATTACATTTAAAGGCACTATGGTGTGATAGTAAGATTATACAATCTTATCACCACTGAGACTCAGCATTCATACTTCAAAAGAATAAAATGAAATCCAGAAGATAATGAAGTCATATCTCCTATAACGACCAACCTAGACTACTATATTAAATAAATCACACTTTAAAAATAAGGGTGAGGGGGCTCCTGAGTGGCTCAGTTGGTTAAGCATCTGACTCTTGATTTGGGCTCAGGTCATGATCTTATGGCTTGTGATTTTGAGCCCCACATCAGGTTCCGTGCTAACAGTACAGAACCTGCTTGGGATTCTCCCTCCCCTCTCTCTCTCTGCCTCTACTCCACTTGCACGCTCTCTCTCTCAAAATGAATAAACTTAAAAAAATTGGAGGGGCACCTGGGTGGCTCAGTCAGTTAAGCATCTGACTTTGATTCAGGTCATGATCTCATAGTTCATGAGTTCAAGCCCTGTGTCGGGCTCTGTGCTGACAGCTCAGAGCCTGGAGCCTGCTTCACATTCTCTGTCTCCCTCTTTCTCTGCCCCTCCCCAGCTTGCGCTCTCTCTCTCTGTCTCTCTCTGTCTCTCTCTCTCAAAAATAAATATAAAGATTTAAAGTTTTTTTAAATAAATGTTAAATAGTAGTGAAATAAAACAACAACAAACAAAAAAAACCCCACAAAACCTTGAGACAATTAGGCAACAGCAAGCACAACCCAGGAGATAATAAAGGTAAGTCTTCAGTGAGAAGGAAAAGTGAAGCTTGGAGATGAAGGGGGAAATGAAGAGCAATGGTAAATACATAGGAAATTCTATTTGAATTTTACTTGAAAAATTACATTGTTGGCATTAAAAGTATAATTATATATCAAAAAAATAGGACCAAATCTAATTGATGTGTAATTAGTGTGACAATGTTCAGTTGTTTCTTTCAGACAATAGTCTGGGTAGGTGTTCCTCCAGGAATCCAAGGTAGGGTCCAATCAAAGGCAAGCATCAGGTGGACAATAGGTGCTATTTTATATTTTCCCAAAGGTAGGGCTGTTGATGCCAGTGTCAGCCAAGATTTGTTGGAAGCTAATGTCCTGGAGCATGGCTCCTCTTAGGTATCATCAGGTGTTCAGGGTCTAGGAAAAAACCAGAGAATGATTAACTGTCTTGCTTCCCCCTTGAAGTGGGAACATACCTTCTTTGGCTTATTCAGAGACAAAATAAGGAACATAGTAAATTGGGCCTTGCAGAAAAATAGCAGAGACTGAACTGTCTAAAATGGTGTCCCTTCAGCTTCCCTATTTCTGAAGGTTTCCCTGGAGTAAATTTTTGGAAAGATTATTTCGACAATGTTAGTGGTCTGACATGCTTTTGTTTTTTTTAACTTGACCAAGTTTACTACATATGGTGTTTGTTCTAGTCTATTGTATTTAAAGAGCCAAGTTTACTGCATATAGGTGAAGTTTATCCCAAGTATATTAAAATTAGTAATATTTTTATTCTTATGACAAATGAACTCAATTTATTTAGTGATATTCTTCCATTATCTCAAAATCAGTAAGGCATTTAATCAGGATATGATAAAGGTAATATTTCATCTGTGTTTTAAAATCTACAAAATTCCTTTTCTTTTTTTTTAATGTTTATTTAATTTTGAGAGACAAAGAGACAGAGTGTGAGTGGGGGAGGGCAGAGAGAGAGGGAGACACAGAATCCGAAGCAGGCTCCAGGCTATGAGCTGTCAGCAAAGAGTCCAACGTGGGGCTCCAACTCAGGAACGGTGAGATAATGACCTGAGCCGAAGTCGGACACTTAACCGACTGAGCCACCCAGACTCCCCTCCTTTTTCTATCTTAAAATAATTTTTCCCCTAAACTGAACTAGTGACTTATTATAATATATGTGCTGGATTTGAAAAGTCTACCTCAAGCTATGTTAATGGATTTAGAAAATAGTCAATTTGTATGTACTGTTTTCTTCAATTTCAAATTTGTAAAAGAAAGAAAGAAAGAAAGAAAGAAAGAAAGAAAGAAAGAAAAAATTGTGAACGTATAAAAAGCCCAGTGGTGTAGATATAATTGAAAGACAAAAAACTTGTCCATAATGTACATTTTTCGAAGACTTAATTCATATTATTTTCTAAATATTTATGAAAATTATTACCCTAAGTGTGTGTTACTATATTTGCATGTTTGCACCTTTATGACTAGCATTATACCAAATAATTCACTATCTACATGTGGACAATCAAATGAAAATATAGTAGATGTTATATTTTTTAAAGTTCCTCCCTACTTTGAATACTCATAAGCAGTTTGGAAATGCTCATGCTAATCCCTAGAGTTGCTGCCTAAAGTGTTACTTCCCAAAGGCAGGTAATGGCAGGTGTTTCCCATGCAGGTGTTTTTCTATGGAGAACCGCTGCCAGTCAGTGCAAGTCACAGCAGCTCTTCCAGCAACAGAAAATAACCCAAAGGATTTTTTTCCAGTCAAATGTAAACTATAGGACACCCACAATAAAAATGCAAATTATATACTGAGTTTTCAAAATGGAAACCAGAAATGCCAACCGATTCCCTTGTGTATACAAACAAAAGATGCTGGTTTGTAAAAATTGAGCAAAAAGCAATATTTTGTGGAGTGATACTATGGGGATCTACAAGAAGAATGTCTTTTGATAAAAATGAAAAGGAAATAAAATACTTTGGGATTTTTTTAAAACCTGTACAATGCTGGGGCACCTGCGTGGCTCAGTCGGTTAAACATTGGACTCTTGATTTAGGCTCAGGTCATGATCTCAGTTTGTGAGTTCGAGCCCCACATCAGGCTCTGTGCTAACAGTGCAGATACTGCCTGGGATTCCCCATCTTCCTCTCTCTCTCTGCCTGTCTCTCTCTCAAAAAATAAATAAAAATGTAAAAATGAAAAATAAAAAATAAAAACTGTATAATGCTGTCATGTATGTCTATTACTATTGTAAAACTGAAATTCTGGACTGTACGTTTTTCTTTCTCATCTTGCTTTTGTCTGCTTTGTTCTGGTTTTAAATACAAAAACCCATATCAGGGTCATATATACACTTTAATCATGACAGTGCCCAGATATTTATTATGAGACGTCATTTAAAGAGGAGAAAGTGTGTCACTAGGATTGGGGAAGTGGAAGAAAGTATTGATTGACTCTGGGAACAGTCATGAAATAATTCAGAAAATATCGGTACATTGTGTTGAGTAATTGGATTTAATGAGTAAAATTCTCCAACCAGAATTTGGAGAGCTGTATGAGTAACATTCCAGAAAGTAACCCACAAAGTGATGGCAGCTACTGCATTTTTGCACTCCCAGATTCAAATCACCATCTACATACTATTGAGTCACAAATTTATATCTAGTAGAATAACACAAGAAAAGGACTTTGCAAGACATTTTGGTCAAATTCTCATTTGAAAGAAGAAAATATTAGGGCGCCTGGGTGGCTCAGTCGGTTAAGCGGCCAATTTCAGCTGGGGGTCATGATCTCGCGGTCGGTGAGTTCAAGCCCCGCGTCGGGCACTGTGCTGACAGCTCAGAGCCTGGAGCCTGTTTTAGATTCTGTGTCTCCCTCTCTCTGACCCTCACCCATTCATGCTCTGTCTCTCTCTGTCTCAAAAATAAATAAACGTTAAAATTTTTTTTTTCAAAAAAAAAAAAAAAGAAAGAAGAAAATATTTCTGTGCATACCTTTCGAAGCTTAATTAAGCTGGGGGTGAGAGGAATGAACTGAACTTCCATGCCCTGGCAATAAATTTCTCCCTATTATGTAATGATGCAAACATGAGTGTCTTTGCATTTCAATGTCTGCTGATAATAGACCTCCATATTTGACTTCTAATTCAAGAAGTCTAATTGTTTGGAATGGAATTTAAAAATAAGAGATAACAAGAATGAGGTACCAAAGGGGACACGTTCTCTCCAGCGTAGAAATAAAAATAAGAGGAATCACCTATTAACATTTAAATCATTGTTTTGTTTATATTTAGGAACAAGATATTTGAATTGTTCTTGTATTTATTATATAAAATAATTATAAATTTCTATATTTGTGGCATCTATCATCAAAAATTTATATATAGTTTTTAAAGATCATTGTTTTCTCATTATCTGATTTTATTTTATTTTTTTTAATTTTTTAATGTTTTATTTATTTTTGAGAGAGAGAGAGAGAGAGAGAGCGAGCAGGGTAGGGGCAGAGAGAGAGGGAGACACAAAATCTCAAGTAGGCTCCTGGCTCTGAGCAGTCAGCACAGAGTCCAAAGCAAGACTTGAACCCATGAATCATGAGATCATGACCTGAGCTGAAGTCAGATGCTTAACAGACTGAGCCACCCAGGAGCCCCTATCTGACTTTATATTAATAGATGACAGTTACCTAATTCAAAGACTTATTTGAAATTCTGTGAAAAATGAAGTCAATCCCCTTAAGTGACTAGAAGTTGCAAATTTTTAAGAACTTTATATTACCTCATTCTGACTTCTTGCTTTACCACATGGTCAAATCAATTTCTGTTATACTTCCCTACTGGCTAAAATAATGTATTTAAAATAACCATCTGCACATTATAGGGCAATTCATTAATGGTATGGCATGAACAATCTGCTTATGGCTTTACAATAACAAATATAATGTAAATTTGACTTTAAAATTTAAAGTAATTTTTACTGTTTAAAAAAATCATGTTTAAAAATTCATTTTTAATTTAAAATTAGCTATTTATTTGATTTTAAAAATTAGCAAGACCCATAATCAACTGGATATGTAAATTAAAATTTTATGACACATAGGACTCAAAAATAATTATTTTGTAGGCTATAAAAATTCAACATGTATAAAATATTGCTTCTACCCTGTAGTGACAAGGGAATAATTCACAAAGGACTCTGATGACAGATGCCATTCCCCACTGTATTTATCTTAAATTCTTTATGTGTACCACAAAGACAAAATATTTTATAAATTGCTGTAACCTTGATTTTAAGTGTAGAATCAATTACTACTATCAGAAACCTGCAACATAGTGATAATAATACTATTTTAGTGAAAATGAGTTTGACACTCTAATATTCCTAATGAGATGTTCATTTTTCGACTTTCCTACAGAAAAGTTACTGCTTTCAGTTAATCATTAAAAGCAGCTCTCTGTTCTAACTGATTTAGTTACAAATGCCTTAGAAATAAAATGTTTAAAATTCTTTTAAACTGTGAATATGGTAAATTCTGAAACATGAAATAAATTTAACTAGAGATTATACTCTCTTGACTTTTAACCATTTCTTCTGAAAAAAAATGCTCTTTTTATTTTAATATTATTTATCTTTGATGGTTAGGAGGAAATTTTATCTATCAATATTTTATCATTATATATGCCTTTGAACATTTTAAACTTCACATATATTTTCACTTTTCAAAATCATTGCTAGCTGTACACTTTTTTATATACTGTTAACAGGGCATTAGTTGAAAACAATGAAAGACTCCTATATTTCCTTTCTTATGATTTATAGGAAAGTCACTGTTGGTAGATTGAAAAAATCAAAACACAAGAACTCAATGACTTACGATTAAACTGTAATTCTTACATATGAGAATATTTTGCCTCATTTGGTGTATATTGAAAAATCAGTTGTGAAATATAATAAACGTATATTTAAATGATAGATTTAAAGATATATTTAAACAATTTCCAAACCTCCTGATTTCACCAACCTAATATTTTAAATCTTTTTGAACTTAGGAATACAAGACATAAATAAATTTTGGTTAAGAATGAGACAATGGAGCAGTGTCTGGGTGGCTCAGTTGGTTGAGTAGCCGACTTGGGCTCAGGTCATGATCTCAGTTCATGGGTTTGAGCCCTGCATCGGGCTCTGTGCTGACAGCTCAGAGCCTAGAGCCTGCTTCAGATTCTGTGTCTCCCTCTCTCTCTGCCCCTCCCCAACTCATGCTCTGTCTCTCTGTCTGTCTCTCTCTCAAAATTAATAAACATCTTTAAAAAATTTAAAAAAAAGAATGAGACAACAGAGAGCTATCCAATGGGCAATGACTAATTCGTTCATATGTACTTATTCATGTGTTTATAACCATTTGATTTGTTATCCTGCAGAAATTCTTCTAAGCAAAAGACTCAACATTAAATCCATGAATACATTCTCATCTTTAAGTATTCATATAATTTTATAAGAAGGATTTGTTCAGCATTTGGCCTAAATTGCTGGCATTCTAAAAATATTGTGTTCTTTGTGGTCTGAATTTGAAGATTATTTTTCCAGCAGTGATTTTAAGTTTTCATTTGCTTCTGTCCAAATTACTAAGTAACAAACAGACCCCAAAAAAACACAGGCCGATCTTTTTTTGCCCCAAACCTGTGTGAGAAGCAGATTTGTTTTTAGGAATTGATAAATTAATAATAATAATAATAATAATAATAAATAATGATATCTTCTCCTCAATGCAAAGGCCAATACAGGCAAGCGTGTTTTCACAGGTTGTAACTAAAGATAGTATTCTATTGACTGGGGCTGCCAATGATTGATATCTACTGTCACATCAGTTTCTTTTCAGTCCTTTTTTTTTTCCAGATCTAATATAATTGGAATGTTGGGCATATATATAAATGTACAGAAAAGTTGAAAATACACTACAGAGAGTTTCCAGGTACTCTTCATTCAGTTTCTCTTGCTGTTAAAATGTTACATTATTGCAGTGCATCTGTTAAATGATTAAATTGATGGTATTAGTACAATATTACTAAATAAAGCCCAGACTTTGTGTGTTTCAACAGATTTTCCATTAATATCTTCTTTTTATTCTAACATCCAATCCAGACTACCACATTGCATTTAGTCACCATATTTCTTCCAGTCCTTTCTGGTCTGTGACAGCTACCTGGTCTTTTTCATCATCTTGCCAGTCCTGAAAAGGAAGGGTCAGATATTCTGCAGGATGACTGTTTTTCTCATGATTCGACTGCAATTATACAAAAGAAGTGAAGTGCTCTGCTTGTCACATCATAGCGGGAGGCACATGACATTATTGGTTGTATTGGTCTTTATCACTCAGTTCAGGTAGTGTTTACCACTTTTATCAACTGTGTATTTTCTATTTTTTTCTTTCCCTATTCTACTCTTAGAAAGTGATTGACTAAAACAAACTCACTGCCAAGGGGATGAGGGCCAGAAATTAAGCTCCACCCCCTGGAGGGCGAAATATCTACAAATATTGTTTGGAATTCTTCTGTAAGAAAGATTTGTCTTGGAGTGCCTGGGTAGGTTAGTCGGTGGAGTGTCCAACTATTGATTTCAGCCCAAGTCATGATCCCAAGATCATGGGATCCAGCCCTGCATTGGTCTCCACACTGAGCTTGGAGCCTGCCTGAGATCTCTCTCTCTCCTTCTGCCCTTCTCCCCTGTTTGTATTCCGTCTCTCTCTCTCTCTATCTTTCTCTCTCTCTCTCTTTAAAATAAATTTTAAAAAAAGAAAAATTTATCTTATCCTCTACACGTATTTGATTTATTCACTTATTTATATTACTATGGGCTCATGTATGTGTATTTTATAAATTTCATTATAGTCCAATACTATGTTATTTATTTTGTTGTTCAAATTTCTTGTTTTGGAAACTCTTTCAGTTTGGCCTCTGTGTTCCCTTGGCATGCTACCATTTGGGATTTTTTGAGCATTTCATTACTTTCTGGTACTTCAAGATATCCTAGACTCATCTCGTACTTCTCCCTTCCCTGCTCACAGAATCAACCAATTTTACCAAGGAACTCTAGTTTATTTTATTGGAGAATGGTATTTGGAAACTGAGATCTCCAAGCTGGATGTTCTCATTTCTCCTAGAGCTTCAAACCTTCTAGGCATTCTCAGTCAACAGAAATTGGAAATTGTGTGTATATACTAACCACATACATATACATTTATAACAGTTTCTGTATCTATCCATGTTATGTGTATATTAAGTTACATATGAGTTTATGTTGTCTCCAGCTCTAATTTGGTACCATTTGATTTATTCTAGCTTTCCTTTCTTGTTTATTGGTAACATCCCTCTCTGACAGCAGGAAACATGGCTCCCTTCCCTTTGTATGACATTTCACTTATTTTTTTTTTTATCCATATGCAAAGCAGGTTCAGGACAGTTTACCTATATTGCCATATGAGAAACATTTACCACAGGAGTGCAGTGTTTATATACAGTTTCACTTGTCTGTAAACACTGGGCACTTTTATAGTAAATCTAAGTGATCATTATTGTTTATCATGCTCTGCACTTGAAGAAAAGAGTATATACTTTAAAGCTGGGATTTTAGTTCCTTCTTCAATGCTACAAATGTTTTACTGCTATTTTATCTGAAACTGCTTCTCCAGGATGCCCACCCCTTCTTTCTTCTGATACTCACATTAGATGTAAGTAGGAAATTCACAATATAAGCTTGATGACTCTTATTTCATTTTGAATTCTATTCTTTATATAGAGTCTTAAAGAATTCTTTAATATATATTTCAGTCCACTATTTTTCTCTCTAAAGGCTTATATGATATTTTTCATTTTCAAAATTTATAACTGATGTCATATCCGTATTATTTGATCAATATTTCTTTACACTGTATTTATCATTGTTTTCTATTCCATAATTTCTTATTTTATGAATAGTAGTATATCATTTTGCTTCTTAAACATCTTTAACATGCTTATTTTCAGAGTCAATTTTATATTGATCTAATATTTCAATTTCCTGCTAGGATAAATCATCATGAACATGCTGTTCTTTAAAGCTATCTTGCTTAGTACTTGTCTTTCTATGTGTTTTGAAATTTTAGAGTGTGAATTGTAGATTTTTCTCCCTTGCATTTAGTATACCATATATAATAATTTTTAGGTGGGTTCCATGTATTCTTTACAAAATATGTACCTGCCAGAGTCTGGTATTTGTGCTAAGACTCCTTCCCAGTGATTTGACATTGCAGATGTAGTGAGTCAGTGAGGGATTTAGTCCAAGTCCTGTCTGGGTAGTGTTTGCAACTCCTTCCTGCTATAGCAGAGACTGATGTTTAATATTTATATTAGCCATTTGCAAGATAAAAAAATTCTGGCTTTTTTTCCTTTTCATATGTCAAGAGTACTTTTCCAGGTTGTGGATATTGGATATGGCTTGCCACATTTCTTATGCTTATTTTTCTTACAGCACTAAGATTTAGCCTCACCTACTGTTGTGCGTTTATGCTCAGTGTGTGTCCTGTAAATGTATTTGTTTTGCTTGGAAACTTTTGTGACTTCAAAAAGCTCATCTTTACTCTGGTGCAAAGAGGGAAGCAAAGAGGAACTTCTTGGTTGGAGGCTGATGTTTCTGTCCTAATATTCAAAAATATCACTTCATTCATTAGCAATTCTTGGTCCATTTATAATGGCCTATTTTTTTAGAACTCTATTTAGAGACTAGTTTGGGTTTTTATCTCATGCTGAAACCTGCTATTGTAGGTTGTTCTGTATAGGGAAGGTCAGATGACCAACTGGCCCAGCTGCTATGAACACATTCCTCCAATTAATAAGAGTCAAATTATACAGTGCTGCTCCTGTTCTTTTTATTGACTCAAAGATTTCAGCTTGGTTTATGTCCCTCCAGTGTCTCCGTCCAGTATATGAGGTGTCTAACAATTCCCACCACTATCCTTATAAGACATTCTCTGTTGTTGCACATTTATATGACATTGTAACTCTACACATTTGCAAAGAGGCCTTAGATTGTTTTTCAACTATATCTCCCTTGTGATTACAATAGGTAAGAGATTTCTTTTACAGTTTTCTGATTTTCCCCCCATGCCTTCAGTTGGGTATTTAAAGCCATCAATTATTTTCTTTTCTACCCACTCTAGCCAGCCTATGTCATAATGTTTATTATCACAATTGTTCTGGTGACAAAGTATAGTATTTTCACAATATTTCACCAACTTGTGCTCTATTTGCTCATTATCACATGCCAGTATTGGGTAATTGTTACTCGAATGACTATTAGCATCTCATATTCTCCTCAGAAAGAATATTTTAATGGTTTTTATAAAAATTGTGAGCTATGCTATTCCAATTAAATTCAATTTGGGATCTGTTTTTCATAGGGCAAATTGCACTTTAAGTCAAATTGACAGCCTTCTCCCTCCCCCCAAAGAGGTGACATATACAGAATGATCACTGTATTTAATGTAAGGGATTTTTGCAAAGTATAGACAAAAGGACCATTAAGGAGTGGTAAAGTGCTACAAGATCAAGAAGAGTAGGAAGCCATTATCTCTCTGTTTAAGGGACAATGGTGGGGGTGATGCTGAATTGTTATTGGAACTCAAGTAGCTGGAGGTAAGTAGTCCCGTCACACTTGTGGCCTCTAGTGGAGGAAGAGAGCCAGTACCTAAACCATGAACCCTTAAGAAATGAACCCTAGAGTAAATCATTTATTCTTCTACTGGTGCATCCTTTAAAGTAGTTCAACTTGAAACTAAAGGAAAAAGGAACCTGTGTTCCTGAGTTGAAGCAGTTTTTAGAGATCACTCTTCAGGGACACAGAGCATGGTGAAAAGAATAGAGTGGGTTTCAGGTGCATACAGAGAATATTCACTGTATGAGCACACAACCATTGAATTATTATTAAGCATAAGCATTCAGATTTTTCTTATATGCTAGAAAATGATATATTTTACTAAGTTGCATAATATTCATTAAATATTTAGAAAGTATTACCAGAACTTTTGTGATAACTATTTTTTCATTTCCTCTGTTTATATATTTATCTTATTCCTTGACATGTTGTATTTGTTTAACTGCCCACTAAATGACCTCCTCAGGAGAAAGGAAAACCTTTATAAATTTTATTCTTTGAGAGCCTAGTCAATAATTGAATCCCTGGTAGAAATTCTCAATATATATTTTTAAGCTGAACTATAAAGATTTTTGTCTCAATTCCTTAATTATTAAAACAGATTAATTGTATGTATTTTATGAATCTAAAGTGACTAATATAATATTGAGAAGAGACATTGCTAAGTATTGAAAATTGTAAAACATGCTGTTCACCAATTACTCTTATCTAAATTCTATTTTATTTTCATTTACTGACTGTATTTTTCTTTTTCTTTTTTAAAATATATATATTTTTAACTTTATTTTTTATTTTTTAAAATTTACATCCAAATTAGTTAGCATATAGTGAAGCAATGATTTCAGGAGTAGATTCTTTAATGACCCTTACCCATTTAGCCCATCCCCCCTCCCACAACCCCTTTAACAACCCTCAGTTTGTTTTCCATATTTATGAGTCTCTTCTGTTTTGTCCTCCTCCCTGTTTTTATATTATTTTTGTTTCCCTTCCCTTATGTTTATCTATTTTGTCTCTTAAAGTCCTTATATGAGTGAAGTCCTATGATATTTGTCTTTCTCTGACTAATTTCACTTAGCATAATACCCTCCAGTTCCATCCACGTAGTTGCAAATGGCAAGATTTCATTCTTTTTGATTTCCGAGTAATACTCCATTGTATATATATATGCCATATCTTCTTTATCCATTCATCCATCGATGGACATTTGGACTCTTTCCATACTTTGGCGATTGTTGATAGTGCTGCTACAAACATAGGGGTACATGTGTCCCTTCGAAACAGCATACCTGTATCCCTTGGATAAATACCTAGTAGTGCAATTTCTGGGTCGTAGGGTAGTTCTATTTTTAGTTTTTTGAGGAAACTCCATACTGTTTTCCAGAGTGGCTGCACCAGCTTGCATTGCCACCAACAGTGCAAAAGAGATCCTCTTTCTCCGCATCCTCTCCAACATCTGTTGTTGCCTGAGTTGTTAATGTTAGCCATTCTGACAGGTGTAAGATGGCATTTAATTGTGGTTCTGATTTATATTTCCCTGATGATGAGTAATGTTGAGCATTTTTTCATGTGTTGGTTGGCCATCTGGATGTCTTCTTTGGAGAAGTGTCTATTCATGTCTTTTGCCCATTTCTTCACTGGATTATTTAGTTTTTGGAGGTTGAGTTTGATAAGTTCTTTGTAGATTTTGGATACTAACCCTTTATCTGCTATTTCATTTGCAAATATCTTCTCCCATATTGTCGGTTGCTTTTTAGTTTTGCTGATTGTTTCCTTGGCTGTGCAGAAGCTTTTTATTTTGATGAGGTCTGAGTAGTTCATTTTTGCTTTTGTTTCCCTTGCCTCCAGAACATGTTGAGTAAGAAGTTGCTGCGGCGGAGATCAAAGAGGTTTTTGCCTGCTTTCTCCTGGAGCATTTTGATGGCTTTCTGTCTTACATTGAGGTCTTTCATCCACTTTGAGTTTACTTTTGTGTAAGAAAGTGGTCCAGGTTCATTCTTCTGCATGTCGCTGTCCAGTTGTCCCAGCACCACTTGCTGAAGAGACTGTCCTTATCCCATTGGATATTCTTTCCTGCTTTGTCAAAGATTAGTTGACCATACATTTGTGGGTCCATTTCTGTGTTCTATATTCTATTCCATTGATCTGAGTGTCTGTTGTTGTGCCGGTACCATACTGTCTTGATGATTACAGCTTTGTAGTATAGCTTGAAGTCTGGGATTGTGATGCCTCCTGCTTTGGTTTTCTTTTTCAAGATTGCTTTGAATATTCAGTGTCTTTTCTGGTTCCGTACAAATTTTAGGATTATTTGTTCTAGCTCTGTGAAGAATGCTGGTGTTACTTTGATAGGGATTGCATTGAATATGTAGATTGCTTTGGGTAGTATTGACATTTGAACAATATTTGTTCTTCCTATCCTGGAGCATGGAATCTTTTTCCATTGTTTTGTGCCTTCTTCAATTTCTTTCATAAGCTTTCTATAGTTTTCAGTGTATAGATTTTTCACCTCTTTCATTTATTTCTAGGTATTTGATGGTTTTTGGTGAAACTGTAAATGGGATTGATTCCTTGAATTCTCTTTCTGTTGCTTCATTGTTGGTGTATACAAATGCCACTGTTATTCAACGTAATATTGGAAGTCTTAGCCTCTGCAATCAGACAACACAAAGAAATAAAAGGCATCCAAATTGGCCAGGAGGAGGTCAAACTTTCACTCCTCGCAGATGACATGATACTCTATATGGAAAACCCAAAAGATTCCACCAAAAAACTGCTAGAACTGATTCATGAATTCTGACTATATTTTTCAAATCTGGTTTGTGTATAGTGAATTATATAGAAATTACTATTTTTTTGTTGATCTGTGCTTCACAATTCAGTCATTTCACCTATTTCATTTACTTGAATTTGTATCAATATATTTAAATGTATCAATAAGTATAATATCAATATATATTTATAGATGTAAATAATATGTGTAGTTTTCAGTTAAATATGAAGGAATTAAAGTACACTTTACTTCTGATAGCTTTAAGAAGTAGTAAAATGAGGGGTGCCTGGGTGGCTTAGCCGCTTAAGTGTCCAACTTCAGCTCAGGTCATGATTGCATGGTTTTGAGTTCGAGTCCCATGTTGGGCTCTGTGCTGACAGCTCAGAGCCTGCTTCAAATCCTGTGTCTTCCCCTCTCTCTCTGTTCCTCCCCCACTCACACTCTGTCCCTCTGTCTCTCAAAAATGAATAAAAACGTTTAAAAAATAAAACAAAGAAGTAGCAAAATGAAAACACAGGGATGCGTGGAATGACAAAATAATATAAACAGTAAAAAAAACATAAATAAATGCAAGAAGAGACAACATGCACAAAAAACATAACCTCAGGAACAAAGGGAGAAGTGCCAATTGATTAAGTTTGATAGAGAAGACTGAAATGTGCCCCTATTGAGGGGAACCCAAGACAAGTTATATTACACAAATCCCAAAATTGTAAAAAATTGGAGCACCAGACATCCCTGAAAAAGAAAATAGAGAAACACATAAAAGCAAATTTTTGGTTATAATTTATACATATGAGAAGCTGTTAGAACTCTCAGATTTTTCTTCCATCCTGAGAGGCAGGCACAGCAATACCCACCCCATTCCAGCAGAAGAATGAAGATTTACTTTCAGGAATGCTTTCATTAGAGTTGGTGGGTATACAAAACTAGAAATCAAAGGACTGAATAGTAAAAGACTAAATACTAATAATCCCCACCCACCCCCTAACAGGCACTCTGTTTAGTGACAGCATCGCTAATTTCCCTGGGGACAGTTTCTTTCAGGGGTAAGGGATTATAAAACATAGACACTGATGTGAATTTCTCCTTAATGAAAGCTCCACCTTCATGACCTAATTGCTACCCAAAGGCCCCTCCTAATACTATCACAGGGGCATTAGCTTTCAACATATGAATTTGGGGGGCCACAAATATTCATAGCACATATATTCATTTAAAACATGGAAGTATATAAAAATGTGCAAGAATTAAGAATTAGTGATCAACAAGGGAGGAAAACTTGTTTTACTTTTGAATCTTTTAAAACAATTTTATAGGGGCACCTGGTTGGCCTCCAACTGTTGATTTCAGCTCAGGTCATAATCTCATGGTTCATGAGTGAGTTTGAGCCCTATGCCGGGCTCCGCACTGACAGTGCAGAACCTGCTTGGGATTCTTTCTCCCTCTCTTTCTGTCCCTCTCCCGCTCGCTCATGTGCACATGTTAAAAATATAGCATATGCAATTGCACATATTTTTTTTTTTTAATTTTTTTTTCCAACGTTTTTTATTTATTTTTGGGACAGAGAGAGACAGAGCATGAATGGGGGAGGGGCAGAGAGAGAGGGAGACACAGAATCGGAAACAGGCTCCAGGCTCCGAGCCATCAGCCCAGAGCCTGACGCGGGGCTCGAACTCACGGACCGTGAGATCGTGACCTGGCTGAAGTCGGACGCTTAACCGACTGCGCCACCCAGGCGCCCCAACATATTTTTAATAAAAATAAATTTTCCTCATTCCTTTACCTACTGAAAAGTAAAATGACTTTTCCAAAGGCAAGCTCTGATTAGATTTTTCCATTTACTCAAAAGTTATCTATTTGTATATGAAAACATTCGTATACAGTATTCTCCACTCACTTTTCTTTTATTAAAACATTTTAACGTCTTTTCAGTTTGTGTTTATGCTATTTTATTCTTTTAATGTTTGTTTATTTATTTATTTTGAGAGACAGAGACAGAAAAAAAAGCATGTGTGGGGGAGGGGCATAGAGAGAGGGAGAGAGAGAGAGAATCCCAAGCAGGCTCCATCCTGAGCATGGAGTCTGTCCCGGGGTTCGATCTCACGACTGTAAGATTATGAATTGAGCAAAAATGAAGAGCCGGATGCTTAACTGAAGCTAAGTGTCTCTTATAATAATATAATGATAGTCTTTCTGGTATAATTGATAAGTTTTTTTGTTTATAAATAGTACATAAAATAATAATGCAATTTACAATAGTGTCTTAGATGAAATAAAATGTTTAGTCAGACCTTATTGGTGTACATTTAGTTTATTTCCTAAACTTGGAAAGTAAGAACAATATTACAATGTTGCAATACACATGTTAGAATTCATTTTTTGGTGGGGTGGGGAGCCTAAGTGGAAGTGTGTCAATAGGATTAAAACCGGAAAATGGAACTTCTGATTGAAGTGCATGTTCATTTTTACTTTAGAAAAATATTAGGGGATCAGCCTGTAAAGAAGATACAGCAATTATCCACAATGAGTCTTTCAAAGTATCTCATCTCTCCTGAAAAACTCTTTTTGTTTTAAAACACTATCACTGCCAAGCAGATAGGTTAAAAATTAATCTTGTATTATTGTTTTTATTCATGTTTATTTAGTAATAAGAAAGTGAGATATATGTTTAAGTTGTTAATTGTAATTTCACTCAATGTGAACTATTCTTCATATTCTTTTCATATTTCCTAGTGTTATTGGTCTAAAAAATGTATAACTCTTTAAATATTAAGTAGTATTATTATTTCAAAATATTCTTTGTAAGTATGGTTTAACAAATATGTAATTATCCTAATATTTTAAATATGGTACATTTACTATATTCTATTTCAGGCTAATGATCCATCCTAAAACCATAATTATGTCATTTGTTTTTGCTTTGGTTGGCCCAAAGTTCATTTGGGAGAATTACTATTTCATTAAAGAATTTATGGAAGTGGGTGGGGGGTGCAGAATAATGGGAATTTAAAATATTATAGTTTTATAGTTTAGAAAATAATCATTGTTTTCTGTACTTCAGCTCAGATAATTCAAAACTATATTAAGGAAATAAAATCATATGTGCCTTTCAAAAATTTCAGACTTAAAACATTTTAAGTGTTTTACAAGGCATTTATATTATAAACATTGCTACATAAATATCTTTCACATTAAGATAAATCTGCAGTTATCTACATTTTCTCCCATGGGTAAAATATTTTTCTGATTATCGTGAATGATACAAATTTGTGATCGGACTGGCAATACACTGGTAAATATTGAAATTATTTCAATTTGCATCAGAGTGGCCAGTCTAACTTCACCTAGACAGTGAACATACCCTTATTGTATTTTCAGCTATTTTTTTCTCTTGGAGATACAATCACTGTGACACACAAATATAAAAATAGGAAATTAAACTAGATAAGAAAGTAGCAATGACAGGCAAAGACAGTGTAAAAGAGATATGCTGTATCTACATCTAGCAGAATCAATTGGAGCCGGCCGCACCAGGGAGAGCGGAGCAACCCCGTACCGCCGCTGATATCCCAGCCATGGCATTCAGGAACTGTCACAATGAAGCCTTAACTGATCCTAATTTCCAGGATGATATATAGCAGCAGACAGTGCCTCTGTGAAACCTTGTTTACTTACAACTTTAATAACCTAGGTTACTAAGATGGGAAAAGTCTATAAACTGCTTTCAAAAGACATTTTATTAACCTTCACAACAACCTCATCTCAATTTTTAGCATATGAATTATAATTTGAAACCATGTGGCAAATGTTCCTGAGCTGGATTGGTTATGTCTTTATCAGCCGTCAGAAGAAAATTCACTGTGACATTACAGCCATTTATGTTTCACATTTCTCATAGTATATTTTATTCGGCAACTTATTGATCACAGAATGTGAATAAAGTACCATTGTGCTAACTATTGGTAAGACAGAAAGAAAACAAGGCAAGGATATCATTCTACAAAGTTTCAAAGTATAATTTGAACTAGTAATTCTAGTAAATTTCATTTGACATATTTGGAGAGTCCATATTTTTTCTCCACCTATCACTTGGCACATTATAGATTTTACAAAGAATAGTCTTCCTAAGTGTGATGGATTACTGTATTAGGTTTAGATGCCACTGAAAATTTTTCATAGCTAGACAAGCTTTTGTAATTACAATTAAGGAAATATAATAAGATTTTTCTATGTATACAAGGCCTTCAACTAGAAATTTTATTTTTTATTATTTTTTAAATATTTATTTATTAATTATGAGAGAGAGAGAGGGAGAGAGAGAGAGAGAATGAAGAAGGAGGGGCAGAGAGAAAGGAAGAGAGAGAATCCCAAGCAGGGGCTTGATCTCATGAACCCTGAGATCATGACCTGAGCCAAACTCAAGAGTCAGATGCTTCACCAACTAAACCACCCAGGTTCCCTTAGAAATTTTAAATTGTATATCATACACAACACATATTAAACGTGACAATTATATAAATGTGATTTTTTCTGAAGTCTTTGGTGATGAAGGGGAAAATGCAAAAATAATCACCTTGGCATTTTTCCGGCACTACCTGTGACATTGTCTTGAAAAATTCATTGAAGAATAGTTAATAAAGCAAATTGGACTTTGCTATAAATTTATTTCCTTAACTTGAAAGTCCGGAAACAACATGAAAACTAGGTAATGTCTTCTGGGAAAAGAGAAAGTTACTGGATGCCAACTCCCACAGACTCTGAATCAAATCTAGTCAGTATAGACCTGAAGAAACCTGAGATCAAAATAGTATCTGATCTTTTAGATGACCCCTGGAGGTCAGTTATACAACTGCTTTTCTTAAATTTTTATCATTTAATACATACTTATTGAGAGCTATCCATGGGTTCAGGGTCATAGGGATACAAAACTTGAGTGATAGCAATATGCTTTCAAAAGCTTTTCAGTTTTTGGAATACCCAGGCAATAAATGTACAATCCTAGAACAGATTGAGAAAGAAGAGGTTTTTCAAATGGGCAATATACCCAACAAGAAGGCATTTGGAGATGGTTTGGTTGACACAATAATTGTGTATTGGCATTTATTGGGAAGAAGCCAGACGTATTAGATGTCCTATAATATAATAATAGCTTCATATAACAAAGACTTATTCAGCATCTCTTATGACTCAAATATCCTGTGGGACCTGTTTTTCAATTGACTTAGAATCTTCTTCAATTTGACATGCAAGTATAAATTAATTTTTGATCAATTTAAATATGCTCTTCCTTTTTGTACCTTTAAAATGTTGTATCTGTCTATCTATCTATCTATCTATCTATCTATCTATCTAGAGAGAAGGGGAAGGGCAGAGAGAGAGAGAATCCCAAGCAGTTTCCACTCTGTCAATGCAGAGCCTGTTGTGGGGCTCAGGCTCACCAACCGTGAGATCATGACCTGAGCTACAATCAAGAGTGGGACGCTTAACCAACTGAGCCACGAAGGTGCCCCAACATTTTTTAACTTGAGTATATTTGACACATGTTACATTAGTTTCAGGTGTACAACTTAGTGATTGACAAGTTTACACATTATACTGTGTTGACTGCAAGTGTAGCTACCATCTGTCCTGTTACATCACCATTACAGTATCACGGAGTGTACTTCTTATGTTGTGTCTTTTATTGCCTTGACTTATTCGTTCTATAACTGGAAGCCTGTATCTCCTTCTCCACTTCACCCATATTGTCTAAGCATCAATCATCATGTCCCTCTAGCAACTCTCAGTTTGTTCTCTGTATTTATAGGTCTGATTCTGCTTTTTGCTTGTTTATTCATTTGTTTGTTTTTAGATTCCACTTATGAGTGGAATCCTATGGTATTTGTCTTCCCCAATCTGACTTATTTAACTTAGCATAATACCCACTAGTTCCATCCATGTTGTCTCAAATGGCACAATCTCATCCTTTTTTATGACTGCATAATATTCCATTGTACATTTGGGTGTATGTGTACATCCTTATCTATTCATCTGTTGATGGTCACTTAGGTTGCTTCCATATCTTGGCTATTGTAAATAATGCTGCAGTAAACAGGAGTGCAACATCTTTTCACATTAGTGTTTTCATTGTCTTTGTGTAAATACCAAATAGTGGAATTATTGGATCATATTGTATTTCTGTTTTTAATTTTTGAGGGAAACTTCATATTATTTTCCACAGTGGTTATCCCAGTTTACATTCCCACCAACAGTGCATAAGGATTCCCTTTTTTTTCCATATCCTCACCAACACTTGTTACTTCTTGTCTTTTTTATTTCAGTCATTCTGACAGGTATGAGGTGATATCTCATTGTGGTTTTGATTTTCATTTCCCTGATGGTGAGTGATGTTGAGCATCTTTTCATGTATCCACCAGCCATCTGTATGTCTTCTTAGAAAAATATCTATTCAAGTTCTCTGCCCATTTTTAATCTTTTTTTTTTTTTTGGTTTTGAGTTGTATAAGTTCTTTCCATATTTAACATATTAACCACTTATTGGATATATCATTTGCAAGTATTTTCTATTCAGTAGGTTGCCTTTTAATTTTGTTGATGTTTTTCTTCACTGTACAAAACCTTTTCATTTTGGTCTAGTCCCAACAGTTTGTTTTTTCTTTTGTTTCTCTTGCCTCAGGAGAAATATCAAGAAAAACGTTGAGTCCTTAGTTATTAATATCCAGTAGGAAACTGTGTTCAAACATTTTTAAAATATTTTTTAGTATTTCTTTTTCCTGGTATATGTTTACCTAAGTAGCTATAGGCCACTTTGTGGGAAGAATGGAGAAATCATTATTATATATGCTTGCTATAGTGTTCCAGCATCTCTCCTTATAGAGAGCCAGGTTTCCCCTCAGTCAAGAAATCTCTTGGCTAAGAACTGGTTCAAATTTGAAAACAGGTTGAGGGATTAGGCCAATTTATCAGTGATACTGCCCGCTGCCTCCTAATCATCCATCCTGGATTTACTTTGTGTGTTATATAAGGAATATCCTTTTTGACTGACCATGACTCTTAGCCCTGAGAGGTCCATGTGCTATAAAATGTTTTTATTGCTCTCCATGGGTCAAGCCTTCCTAACACCCAGTTTTAGATCTTGGCTCATTACAATAATTGGATTCACCTGGCTTCACTTGATTAAGTACCACCACCTGGCCTTCATTATTTTATTAGATCTTATCATGCTTATTACTATCAGGGAACCCAGTTCTGTAACAGCATCTCTTCTCATCAACCTTGCTTACAAAAGATAGTCACCACAGAGCAATTTAGGGGCGCCTGGGTGGCTCAGTCGGTTGAGCGTCCGACTTCAGCTCAGGTCACGATCTCGAGCTCCGTGAGTTCGAGCCCCGCGTTGGGCTCTGGGCTGATGGCTCGGAGCCTGGAGACTGCTTCCAATTCTGTGTCTCCCTCTCTCTCGGCCCCTCCCCCGTTCATGCTCTGTCTCTCTCTGTCTCAAAAATAAATAAACATTAAAAAAAAATTAAAAAAAAAAAAACAAAAAACAAAAGATAGTCACCACAGAGCAATTTAATGATGCTGGTTCTTCTCTCCCCAGTGCATTCCTGTGTCTTCACCTGTCTGTTCTCTGTGAGAGCCAGATGGGTCAAGGCAGATGATGGTGTTTATCATAAACACAACAAGGTCTTGTCCTTACTGCTCTACTCTGTAAGATGTGTTGTCTTCACTGGAACAAATCAATGAACATTATATGCAGCTATTGATTCTATGAATGTATTCTTTTAAATACTCAGCAGGGAGAATCAAAGCAGTTTATCTTCCAGTGGAATAAAAAAGACAGGAGTGTATCACTGTCTCTCTAGATTATATAACTACCTCACTATCTGCCATATTACCTTGCACAGCAATTTTGATTGTATTGACATACCAAATAGCAACGTACTGGACCTCTAAATTATAACGGGTTCTGGTGGTGCATCTGGGTGGCCCAGTTGGTTGAGTGTCTGACTCTTGATTTCCGCTCAGGTCATGATATTACAGTTATAACCTCAAGCATCGCGACAGTCTCCACATTGAACATGGAATCTGTTTGGGATTCTCTATTCTTCTCTCTCTGCCCTTCCCTCCTGCGCGTGCTCTTTCTCTCTCTCTCTGTCAAAATAAATAAATAGTGCTTTAAAAAGGCACTAAAAAACCCCACAACTGGTTCTAGTGAAAAAGATTTGTTGCTACCCAGTTGCCTATTAGATATCCTGGATAATCTACAAAGATAAATTCAAGTCAGGGAGTGGAAATAAATTTCATAAATATTCAGAGAAATTTCAATATACTCACATTTTTATTGGTCCATTGTCTTGGTCATGCTGGGAGATCACTTTTAAGTAGGATGACAATACCAACCAACCCCTTCTGTGCTGGACAGACCCTTTACTTTCAGAATGGATGATAATCTACTTCCATACTAAAAAGACTAATTGTTGCAAACTGTCACCATTCTCACACAAATATTTAAATATTGGGACAGATAATCACAAAGTCCCCTCAGAGTATGGCATTCCAATTTTTAGAAGACCTCATTTGCAAGCTAAGAGCTGAGTCATATCAGCA
This sequence comes from Panthera uncia, assembly GCF_023721935.1. NCBI lineage: Eukaryota > Metazoa > Chordata > Mammalia > Carnivora > Felidae > Panthera > Panthera uncia. Next base: position 31,148 of record NW_026058404.1, read on the forward strand.
AGCTAGGAGCCCAAACCCCAAAGGATGCCTGGGAGGAGGTTACCTTTGTTTTTCAGAAGTTCAGCAGGGTACCTGGGTGATTCAGTCCTTTAGGCTCAGGTCATGACCTCACTGTTCTTGGGTTCAAGCCCTGCATTAGGCTCTGTGCTGACAGCGGGGAGCCTGGAAACTTCTTGTGAGTCTGTGTCTTTCTCTCTGTCTGCCCCTCCCCCACTTGTACCCTGTCTCTCTCTCTGTCAAAAATAAATAAAAAAATAAAATAAAATAAAAAATATAATTGCCCCAGCACTTATGGGATGAAGAATTACAACTATATAGCATATCAGTTACTATACATTCTCATGTAGAAGAAACAATAGAACTGAATTAGTCCAAAGGGTGTTAAATGCAAGGTCATCATCCTTATATTTGTTCTTCTGTGTGTAATGAGTCTTTTTACTCAGGTTGCTTTTATGATTTTCTCTTTATCATTGATTTTGAGTGTTATGATGTGCCTTTGTGTTAGCTATTTTCATATTTCTTGTTCTTGGATGTCGTTGAGACTTCGGATGTATGGGTCATGAGATTTTGCTTCCTGGCTAGTAAACAGGCAGCACACCCAGACCTAAGTGGGTCTTGGAAATGGTATTTCTAATTGATTTGGGGGGTTCTTCCCTAGACTCAAGTAATTTTCTCACAGGTATGTTCTGATTGGTACTCTAATGAATAACAAAAGAAGACTCTCTGAAGGTAGTTGGTGGGTGGTGCAGATTTCCTGCATCTCTCTTTTCTCCATTATTCTGTCCTATCCAGATTACCATTTCCATCTCCTCTACTCAAGATATCCACTAGGCTTTACTTGAATTTTCTTCCCTGATCTGCATTCAGTAAATTCTCTCAGGGCAGTAAGTTTGAGTGAGTATAGGTCTCATCTTGTTTGCTTCCTGTGTCTTTAAGATCACTGATCTTCTTAGTTATTTTTGGTCGTTATGCAAGGCAGAGTAAATGTGGGTTCTGTTACTCCATCTTGGCAGGGAGCAGAAGTGTGTGGGTTCATAAGTGAAGCACTGTTGCATTTCAGAGTCCTGCCATTTTTCCATATCCCAAATCCAAGACTGCTGGAATATTTGCTAAGCTTCTTATTTTTCCAGTGTGTTGTAAGGGTTAATTCCACTTGGCCTAGATTAAGGCTGAGCTGTTTTATTGAAATGTGATATGTATCTCTGTGCCACTGACCCTTGGAGAAGACATACAATTTTCTGATTAAGAGTGTGTTTTGTAACCATGGGTCTGAAGATATATGGAGTGGTTTATACCAGCTTGTCAGTATTTTTATGGATAACAGTGAGATTGATGATTTGCACCTGTCCTCAGTGAGAACTCCATAGGGCTCTGCCATTGAAGCTTCATTACATAGCAAAAATATACCTTCTAAACTAGCAGGATATTAGGGATTCTGGATGAAACTCTATTTTGGACTCTGTGGTTCTAAGTTGTTCCATCAGTATCAGTTCTCCATCCAAGAGAGAAAACTCTTTCAGCATGGTTTGTACAAAGGAAGAAATGGGATTTGCACCTGGATTTTGCTTACCTTTTTAGTTGGAGGCCAACTTTGGCTGTTTTGCATACACTTGCTATTTGTATCATTTTTCAGTAATAAACTATACATGAACATTTTTATTTTGAGTATAGGAGTTTTCTTTTTGCTTTTGTTTTGTTTTCTTTGACATAGATCTATTGATTTCTGGGAGATTCTTACTCGTTATATTTTAATTAATATTTGGAAAAGCCTTGAGAGAAAATGACATTCAGTATTTTAGGGTACCACCATAAGACACTTTCTCCTCTTTAAATCCAAGTCTCCATGGAAACCGGGAACCCCTTATTCTGTATCCTCAGCTCATAAAGAATGCTACAAACTCCCTGCTGCTCTTTTTTGGCTCCTTCTACATTTCCTTTATCCGTGAAACAACAAATGAACCAAAAAAGAAAAAAGAAGAAGAGGAAGAAGAAGAAGAAGAAAAGAAAAAGAAGAACAGGAAGTAAATGCACTGCTCTCGTTTGTGTGCCCTCTTATCTCAGGTATTTTGGATCTTCAACCTGCCTATCCTAGTTGTTCTTCAATGAATTCTAACAGCTGTTTCATGTAATTTTTTAAAATATATCTTTGTGGTTTTTCCTAGTGTAAGGATTGGTCTGGTATGGTGTTTAATCTAACTAATTACTGCAATTGAAGACCTGAGTTACATTTTGACATCATGCATATTGGACTGAAGTTACAAAGCATACCTACCACTTTATTTTAATGTGCGTTTCTAGTTCTGCACTATGTGATATGGTGTCCATTAACCAATAGGTAGATTTAAATTTAAATCTGAAGTAATTAAAATTAACTTTAATTTAATTCCTCCAGTAAATTAAATTTCTTAAATTAAATTTGATTCCTCAATTGCATTCACTACCTGCGGCAAGTGGTTACTTATTGGATAGTGCGAAACACTTCCATCACCACTGAAAGTTCAATTTGACAGTTCTGGACAATCTACATCAGACTTGTCAAAATTACAGCGTCAAAATTTTTTTCTAACTTTGGTAATCACATTCAGTCTAACAATTCATTCAGAAGTAAAATAATGTAGAGAGAGAGAAAGTACTCAGAATGCTGTGAACACACTATTCCAGACCCACCTCTTTAAACCAAACGAGGAGGACTTAAAAACATTATCTCATTATCCATGGAACTTCTATTAGCTACATGGCCCCAAAGCTCAAAGCTAAATTATATGATGTTCATGTAGATTTGCTACCTTATGGTAATCTACACCTCTAGGGGCAATTGCAGCATGTACCTTAACTCCACATCTAACTCTGTTCCCTTGAGGCCTGAAGCTTTCCACAATCTAGAAACTCAAACATTTCCAGCTATTCTTGTGGCCAATCAGGTGGAGGTGGATCCTTAACTGAAGGTGGATCAAAGACCATGAGATTTCCAATTAATGAGCCTACTCAGGTTCCTCTTCTCACATAAAATATATTTAGAGAACCTTATTATCTATCTTTCATTGCCTGAGCTACAGTCCAAAAGTAATTTTATGCATCATTTCCACTTTTCATTTATAGCTACACACACACACACACACACACACACACACACACACCACACACACACACACATATATAGCACACACACACACACACACACACCTATATATATACATACATATGTGTACATAACATATATACATACATATATATAACATATACATATGTGTGTATATCATAGCAATATATGTACATATATGTGTACATAATATATATAACACAACAGCAATATATCATAGAAAAATAGATATTAGATTTAACTCCACAATATATCTTTTAAAAATTAATTTTATCTACCTTAAATTTCACTGCTTTTGGTCTAGAGCAAAGTTAATCAAGTCTTGTTTACTGTACAGTTTCACTATCAAAAGCATGATGATTCTGAACCATTGGCATACAATGGCATAAATTATTCAACTATTTTATCTTTCTTTTCGAGATTTTCTCCCTTACCCTACTATCATTTTCTAGGAGTCTTCCTATTTCTGAACTTTTGGTGCAAAATTAAATGATTTCCTGATACTGGGTTTCCATATTTTGTAGGTTCAACCTGTTTGTATTTCTGTGATCTCTCTTGATGCTTGGCTCTGAATTAGATTTGTTATCTGTTTAATGTTTAAACCCTTCCTGAAGGCTATTTGAGTGGGTGCGGTAGGCTACAGAAAGAACAGTTACAATCTTGAAATTTTATCATATATTTTGCACTGAGGTATTTCCTTCTTATACTTTGACAATTATAGCTAGCTTTGGATTTTAAAAATATTATTCTTTGTATCTTCTGTATAAATTACTACGTTGCTTGTTCCATATCATAAACCATATTTAATTAATGGAGTTATTCATTCACTGCCTTAAACCAACAATCGAACGTAAAATATTCATATTTTTCACATTAAAAATTTGTCATTTTATTCCCTTTCATTTTAATTGCTTCTTGTTCACAATATAATGTTATTACCTATATTGAACATAAACATAAATAACTAATGTATTTTCTATTTGAGGCATGCAGTTCTCTTTGCTTCCAAAACAGAGTGGTTTCTCCTTTTCCTCCTTCTCCTCCTCCAACTCCTTATCTTCATGTCAGTCTCCTCTCTATCTGTCTCTCTTTTTTATTGGCTTAGTTTTGCTTTACAGTGTGGGATAACACTAGGAATCCAAGATAGTTTCTAAACAACATTATGATATCTATGTTATACTTTATTTTTTATTTGTAAAATGAAATACTTTTACTATTTGTGTAATTGTTTTTTATTTATCAAGCTAAGTTATTATTATTGTCATTTCTCTTTGAGTGCAACTGTTCTCATCATTCATGTTCATTTTTCAACACACATATTTTTATGTGCCATCACACCCAATGTTGTGGAATTATTTTTAGGAAATACACTTTATTCTGATAGATTCTTTTTTTGAAATGAACAAATGAAAAAGTGAAGCACATGAGTTATAAGTCAAGAAGTATTCCCAAGAGGACAATACATAGCCTTTATGAATATGAAATCTATGTTTTCAAACAAAATTATATTATTGACTTAAATATTTTTCACATTGATTGTCTAGTCTACCATATATTTTTATATCTGCTGTGGTTTGAATATTTGTATCCATCCCCACCCCCCTCCCATCAGTATATTGAAATTCTAATGCCTAATGTGCTAGTATTGAGAGGTGGGGTCTTGGGAGGTACTTAGGTCATGAATGTCAAGCTCTCACGAATGAATGAGATTAGCTTTCTTAAAAGAGAGGCCCCACAGAGATCCCTGGATCATCTATTATGTAAGGATACAGGGAGAAAGTACAGTCTATGAACCAGAAAGAAGGCCTTTACCAGAATCTGATAATCATACAAGCCATTTTGGACTTTCCAGTCTCCATCAATGTAAGAAATAAATTTCTGTTGTTTTTAGCCTCTCAGTCTGTGGTAGTTTTTTTGTTTTTTTTTTTTTCAACGTTTTTTATTTATTTTTGGGACAGAGAGAGACAGAGCATGAACGGGGGAGGGGCAGAGAGAGAGGGAGACACAGAATCGGAAACAGGCTCCAGGCTCCGAGCCATCAGCCCAGAGCCTGACGCGGGGCTCGAACTCACGGACCGCGAGATCGTGACCTGGCTGAAGTCGGATGCTTAACCGACTGCGCCACCCAGGCGCCCCTGTGGTAGTTTCTTATAGCAGTCTGAACAAAGACAAATATCTGATCACATATCAGAATATTAATGTTGATATACTTTTGTCATTGTGTAAAATTACAGATATGTTTCTTGATATGTTTATCTCTAGGTAAGTAAATAGAAAAGTTATTTTCTTCAGGCTCAGCGATGAATCTTTATAAAATAATTGCTTAAATGGTCAATGTTAACACAAAATAAGTTTCATTTTTAGAAATTAATGGTTAGATTTGAGAACACTGAAATTATTCAGTTATTATGGAAATTTTAAAAAAGCAGCTTATATATGATCTCTTGCACATTTTGATCATGATAGTCTTGGTTGTAAAAATCTTTCAGAAATTATCCTTAATGAGTAAGAAAACTAGCCAACAATTAAACTGTGACTTAATGGCTGCCATAAAGATGGACAGATGCTACATTAATTTGTCATCTGTGCATTAGTAGAATCATTTAATTACCAATGAATGGTAAGATTTTGCACTGCACAATTCTGAGAATGAGTGATACTTGACTAGAAAATTGTGTGGCAAGTATTATGGAATAAAATGCTTAAGGTTCACACATTTAAAACCAAAAAAAAAAAAAAAAGTGAAGTCTGAGCAGAATAATGTTTTCTATAATCACATGCTTGGTCAAACAAAAGTTAAAGAGCAAAAATTTTATTTTCAGATACATTGGTAAGTAGCACTTCTTTGCAGAAACAGTTTCTAAGTGTAGATTTCTATAACAATAACAGTTCTCTATGCTTTTTGTTAAATTATCCAACTTCTGTCTAAATGAATAGCATTTATAAAGGGTTCAGAAATAAAATAAACTTTAAAAATACTAATAACTTGACCTTATATATTTAAATTTAGTTGTTTTATAATGGACTTTTAAATAAATTGTTAGTTCTAATATTTAAATGTATGTGTGTGTGTGTGTGTGTGTCCCAAATCTCTAACCACTATGCAGTGGAATCATTAGTTCATATCACTGAATCTGATTGACCTGATGGTAAGTATGTTTATTAGTGGCTTCTGCACAAAGTTTTTGTATTATGGTAGACAATAACATTGACCTCTACCAAAAATTTATTTTGGTTGCTGTAATTTGCACCCACTTTTGACTTTTCTTGACTTGTGAGATAAAGAAAGGTAGATTTCTCCTCCATGATTGCAAAGACTGAAGCCAATAATGGAAAAATTCTGCCTAGGAGAGTGTATTACTCAAAACTGCTGGATTTTTCCCCCTACAATTAGTATAGAGTTCTTACAATTAAATACCACATGTAATTCTGAAAATTAACAGATTAAAGACCTAATCGGAGTTCTTTTTCAGGTCAATATTAAATATCAGGCATCAGGATACATATTGTAATAAATTCTATGTTGTAATTGTATTCTATGGTTACTATACCTTATTAGAAAAGGAATTTCACTCTTAATTTAATGCATTATTTTAACACATGATAGTTTACCAGTTTATCCATTCATCTCTGAGTATTAAAAATCGCAAAAACTAAGGAACATGCATTCAAAGAATGCAAACCTGTAATAATGAATTAAACCATATTACTGATGGCTTTTTCTTTACCTTCCAGTAACTGAAGAGATATCTTTGCTCTTTAAATCTTAAAATTTGCTACTATTGATATATATATTAACATACTAGAATTTTATTTGAAATCAATCTTATGATAAAGACTATTTTGAGTCATAAAGGATTCTGGTGAGCAAACCAAATACTATGTTTTCTCATAAGAGATAAAAATACTATTATTCTTTAAAATATTTTTTAATGTTTATTTCTTTGTGTGTGTGAGAAAGAGAGAGACAGAGCGTGAACAGGGGAGGGGCAGAGAGAGGGAGAGACACAATCCAAAGTATGCTCCAGGCTCTAAGCTGTCAGCACAGAGCCTGACATCAGGCTTGAACTCATGAGCCGTGAGATCATGACCTGAGCTGAAGTCAGACACTCAACCAACTACCAGTTGCCCCTAAACTACTTATTATTAAACTGAGATTTTCAGATATATAGATGATCATTGGAATCATGAAATAAAATTATTTTTAAATTCAAAATATTTCTTTATAATATATATTTTTGAGTTCTAAGTACTAGGAAATGTTTCCAGTAACAAATGCTCAAGTTTATGCCTGTTTCTTAAAATTCCTACTTATTTATCCACATTATTCACCTTATTATTAGTCAATCAATATAACTAGAATTTTATTAGAAATAATCATTTAAAGTGTAAATTTCCATTACAGGGATATATTGAAAACAAACACAATTTGGAATAATTAGAAAAAAATCTATTACATGATAATTAATAATCCCTTTAAATGTTATTAGATCAGCTAGCATATTGTGCCAGGATGAATGTAAAAATCTCATTTCCCCAACCTCATATAAGATTTATCTTTGCCTTTCATCTGACATTTATCAATTAAGATTTTCCATGTAAGCTGAAAAGTGGGAAAAATAAAATACTCTCACTCTTTTCAAACTCAGTAACTCAAATTCTGAAACTAGACAGCCAATTTTACTTCTCAATAGCCTATTGATGACTTAACTGCTGGCTGAAAGATAAAGTCACCCAAAGTTCTATCATCCACTGAGAAATTTGATTATTTGAAAGTAGGAAATAATCACAGAAGATTATTGCAAAATTCAATATCTAAACCCATATATCAATGCACTGCTCACATGCTATTTCTATAAAACATTCTTACAATGTGATTGTGAGATATCCCAACCTAAATTATGCTTTGCATTAAAGAATGAAATCTGGGTGAGTCAATGGATTTCTGACTTGGGACAAGATTTTTGTTCATAAATAGGAATGGAAGTTTCATTCAATATTAGCAAAATTTTAAAGTTTTGGGGTTTTAAAATAAGCCTCATTTATTCTTTTTTTATAATTAAAATTCTTACTGTGCCCTTGGCATATAATATTAGCATATAAAATATTTATGCTCACTTAAGAATTGACAGTTACTGGGGTGCCTGGGTGGCTTAGCTGGTTAAGCATCTGACTTTTGATTTTGGCTCACGTTGTCATCTCACAGTTCCTGAGATGGAGCCCTGTGTATGGGTCTGCACTAACAGTGAGGAGTCTGCTTGGGATTCTTTCTCTCCCTCTCTCTCTTCCCCTCCCCCACTTGTGCAAGCTCTCTGTCTCTGTCTGTCTCTCTCTCTCTCTCACAATAAATAAACATTAAAAAATAAAATATATAAAAAAAGTGACAGATACTATCTTGAGCTTTTCACACATTAGAGAAACTGATGAACTTGTTCCAGTTTTAAGTGTTGTATGACATGATTGAATAAACATTGACTATGAGTTTTGTTTACTTGAATTTGTGGTCTATCTTCACTACATATACTTTGTCCTAGAAAATTACCAATTAACATTGACAAGTTTGAAATTTCATTTATTATGTATATTTACTGTCCTTAGCTCATAGAGTTTTAATTATAAACTTTTTATTGCCAAATATGCTAACATATTAGAAATGAATTTGCAAACTATATGGTTTCTCAGTTTCCAACTCACACTTTTCCTTTGCCAAATGGCTTCTTTTAGTCTTTGTCATTAGGAGTTGCTAGAAGCAGACTAGAAAGCTGGACTAGAAGAAGGAAATTTGTTCTATTTACTGTCTTTTCTTGCTAATGTTATTTCATCTCAAGTTCTTTATCCAGTAGCGGCAGTGGGTTCCAGCTGGCAGACTCTCTACCTTAATGGAACCACTCTTCAGTGTCCTCTCCTCATGGCCCTTAATCCTAGCCCTTCAGGGCCTGATCTCAGCTCTGAATAAACATCTTCAGGGCTCCAGAGGTCTGAACCACAGCAGTTGACCCTCCTTAGAAGTCTGGGTTGTACTTCCATAGAGACACTATTTCAAGTTCTTTGTGTATTTGCTAAATAATATCTCTTCCTGAGGTAGCTGGGTGTCTCAGTTGGTTAAGCCTTTGACTCTTGGTTTCGGCTCAGGTCATGATCTCACAGCTCTGTGGGTTAAAGCCCCGCATCAGGCTCTGTGCCGGCAGTGTGGATCCTGCTTGGGATTCTCTCTCTCACCCTGTAACTCTCTGACCCTCTCTGACTTGCACTGTCTCTGTCTTTCTGTCTCAAAACAAACAAACAAACAAACAAACCTTAAAAAATAATAGTAATATCTCTTCCTCAAAAGTCTGATTATCATCTGAATAGAGACTTTCTTCCAAAATCAAATTTTAGAATTCCAGTCTGTTCCCATTATTATGCCAGCCTTAGTGATATCTATTTTCTGCAATCACTACCTCTCTGATCTGTCAGTACTTCCTATTTTGACATACATTTCTCTAATATTCTGTTGAAATAATTGTTTGTTTCCTGACTAGAGGTGATTAATACAGTAATAACTACCAGGATGAGGATATAGTCATTAAGATTATCATTTGTGTCTTTATAGATTTAACTAAGCATAATACTAACAATAAAACTATGATGTTGAATATTGAACAATATCTTATAAGATTATTATGTATAATATATATTATATAGAGAATAATAATGCATTGGTTTATGTTCAAGTAATGTAATTACTTGAACAATATTTACTTCTCTATATTTTTTGTGACCTTCATTTCAAACATCTGGTAAAAGAGGTTTATTTGTTTTACTATGATTCCTACATTCAATAGTAACTAATCCTTGACAATATAGATTTATAAACATTTGCCATTCAAAGCAAAAGTCAAATAGAATAGCCTTAGTTTTTTTTAATGCTTAGATTGTATTTTATTGTATGGCTTGTATAATTATATATGTAGGTTTACTAGTAGGCATAGAGGCCTTTAAAGTTGTTTCATGTAAATTATTAATTTTTCCATTCTTCTAATGTCCTCTGTGATTGAGCAATTGACATTCTTGTTATATCTAAAGATTAAAATAATGAATACTTAAGAATAAAATGTTATAATTTTATGTATGTCATTAATTAAATAATTAAATATTTATATTTATATTTAAATTATATTTAAATAATTAAAATATTTTAAACAATATATGCATTGAAATATGTGCTTGGAAAAATATATCAGATGCTGAGGCTATTTAGTAATTTTTGAAGGAATTAGAGGTTATTTGTTATATATTATTCTACATTTTAAAGTTTATTTATTTATTTTGAGAATTGAGAAAGAGAGAAGGCACACATGTGCCAATGAGTGGGGAGGGGCAGAAAGAGAGGGAGAGAGAGAATGTCAAGCAGTGCAGAGCCTGACAAAGGGCTCGATCTCACCAACCATGAGATCATGACCTGAGTCAAAATCAAGAGTCAGATGCTTAAACAACTGAACCACTTAAGTGCCCATATGTTTTGTGATATTCCATAACAAATCTATGATTTGTTATATATCAAATCATTATATATTTGCTGGATTAATTAACAAAAAATAACTATAGCTTTATAATACACAAATGATTTTTGGTTTTAGAAATTGCTAGAATGTCTCTCCTTGTAGTTTCTTTTTTCTCAGCCTACATTTTTTTTTTTTTTTGCCTAATACTTGCCTTTTATGATTTATTGTTACTACCTAGGGCTTTCTTCTCATTATCACTCCATTCTTAAAAACTGGAATTTTTTAAGGGGCTTTCAGGAGCTTTGACTCCCATCACTGAACTGTCATATATTTGGCAGAGTAGGAGTAAGAGATTTGGGGCTGTGAAAAAGAAATTGAGGCAAGAATAAAATGGCTTATTCTAACCTACTAGTGGAAACTTCCTAGCTAAATTTTCCATTTATATTTATTCTTATGTGCCTTAAAAGATCGACTAAATGTAAATTTTAGATAGTATACTGTGTAGAAAATGTTGAAGGCAACCAGATATTTATCTGCACCTCTTATATCTGAAGATCAATTTATTACTCACTGTGGTATCCTTAGGGTTTCCATAGACGTTGACTCTTCTCCAGGCATATGGTGGGACTATATTTTTGCATTGATTTGAAATTTGTGGTCATATTTTTTTTTATTTCTTGTGCTTTTTTGTATTTATGTGAATGAATTGTCAGCAAAATGACAGTGTCATTTCTAGGTTTAAGAGTAATATTGTTAAAAAAAAAAGTAACATTGTAATTCACCATGATATCTTTCCAGTCCCTGCTATCAGGATCACTGTGACCCCTGATAGTGGCCAGCAGCTAATAGACTGTGTTAATTATAACTAGAGCCCTCTGCCAACTCACAATGGACATGCACACATGTATGGAATGGAAGCAGTACATGTATGTTTAGGATGTCTTTTAACAGAGTCAAGTTTAGCTTCCATGACTGAAATAACGTCTAAGGTCCACTTAAATAAGCACAGCCTATGATCCCAGCATCTATCTTTCACGTTTTGTTGTGAGCTATCATCAAGAATTATAAGCTTCTCTTACTACTTCCAAATAGTTTAATGAGGGAGTAATTTGTAGCTTGTATTTGGTTAGTGTTAGGAAAGCTTTCTTTTCAATGAAAGCCTAAATCATCCTCTTTTTTGTTTTCTAAGACATAAAAAAAAAAGGAGTGTGAAAGAAAAAATTTTAATTTCAGATTTCACTATATCACATACTGTTACCCTCAAGCTGTGGCATTTTAGCACCATGGGAAATTCTAATGCAGAATTTTTGATGTTTCTTTTTTTCCCTCTTGTTAAATTTAATAGCCCCTAAATATTCATAGGTTACATTTTATTCTCCTTATATATTTCTTTTCAAGAAATCTCAATCTTTTGGTTTCATTAAGAGGCAGTGCAGAATGAAAGATTACATGAAGCTATTAACAGTACAACAAATATCTGTGTCCCCAACCTCCAGGTGAAGATATACAGTTACAAGAGGGCAACTGGCATTTTCTGTGAGTACTACTCTCCAGTCACCTTCTCACCTTTGGTACTTAAGTCACGTGAAGAATTCCATCCTGCATTTGGTTTTGACAATATCCAAACATCCCCTTATACTTTTTACCACATTTTTGTATATTATCAAAAGTAAGATTTTGCTGGGGCGCCTGTGTGGCTCAATCAGTTAAGCGCCTGACTTTTGATTTCAGCTCAGATCATGATCTCACAGTTTGTAAGACTGAGCCGCACATCAGGCTCCTCACTGACAACATGGAGCCTGCTTGGGATTCTCTCTTTCCCTTCCTCTCTGTCTCTCCCCTGCTCATTCTCTCTCTCTCTCTCTCTCTCTCAAAAATAAATAAACTTAATTTTTCAAAACAGTATGATTTTGCTTACATGTTTTTCATTTTAATTTTGCTTTTATAAATAATAGTTATATAAACCTTTTGACACATATCTTCTCATGTAGATGTGGGAGAGTTCCTCTTTTGCTTAGGAATGAAATCATTGTATGATGACATATACTAACCTTCATTAATACATATTACCAAATTGCTTTGCAAATCAGTTGTACCAGTTTTCATTTCCTTCAACAGTGCAAAGTAGTTCTCATTAATTTACACCCTCATTACCTCTTCGAATATTGTCAGGATGTTAAAATTTCCTAGACTGGTGAGGGAATCATTTTCCCTTTGGTTTTAATTTGCATATACGTGATTGTAAGTACACATAGGAGTTTTTAATAAATTCCAGACTTTTTTGCAATTATTGATGCTCTTTAATTTATCTGTTATTTCCATTTTTTAGCTCCAAACCATGAATTTTAATCAGTACTTAGTTATTATTTTATTCTTCTTCTATTCTAGGTATTTCCATTGTCATTACTCACTTAATCCAAGTTGCTTAAAAATACATGTGGTGTTTGCATGGGTATTTAATGTGGATTAAGGTCCCCTAACAACAGCTAACATCCACCGGGTGTACAATCAGTACTAAGCACTATTAGTACTGTTAGATTTTATATATATTATTGCATAATACATCACATCTGTAAGATAAATATTACTCATATACCCATTTGAATGTCAGGAAAATTGAATTAGAGAAAAATTAAATGGCATGCCCTGATATGTCAATGAATGCATAATGTGATCTCAGGAAGTTTGATTTCAGAATTCACCATTTAGAAAACTTTAGGATAAATTATCTCTCACAATAACTTTGTCCAATTAGTCATAAAATTATTTATACCAAGGAAGCTCCATTCTCAAGTATATCTTAGACATATGGTACCAAATCCAAACCAGAATAAATATAGAAAATACTAGGATGTTTAGGAAACTCATTTCCCTGTGTGTCTAATTGTTTGACACTGTTCAGCCTTCAACCCACACCTCAAGAAATGGGAAATTCTCTGTGAGCAATGGGCCCAATCATGGAAAATTCAGAACCTAAGTTATGGATCACAAGCCCCAAAAGTGGCCTGCTGCTATCATACGGGCACACTCATAGATCACCTTGGAAAACAGCTCAGGAGGGAAATCATAATGTTACAGTTTGTGCGGTAGGTATTATTCACTTGCCTGGAAAGAAAATGTTCCCCACACAGAATCAACACAACTTATGATCAGTCATAGATGGGGTTTCCTGGCTGTTTTATGATTTAGAAAAGAAGGAAGACTCAATGACAGATGAATGGAAGGTTGGGAAGTGTTTTGTGACTGGCTTTCTCAAAATATGTCCAGAGTGAAAGTGCTCACCGTTACAACCTTCAGACCTACTGGATGACTTTCTGTTTATTGTACTTCTCTATTGGAATGGGAGAAAGACGAATGCTTTCATTTTCTCAACCAATTTGAACTTCTCTTGATCAAATCTGACCTGTGAAATACCATGTCACTATTCAATTAAACCACTACAATACGCCATCTTGAAACTCCCTTTATTGCATACATCATAAAAAGTCTTACCACATACACTATACACACATATATACACAAATACTTCTGTGCATACATACTATCAATATTCTACACATGGGTATATGATGCATACATTTATCCAAAATTGTTTTGGCACATGTGCTATATAACAGACTATGTGAAACAATGAAAAGAGTGGAGAGACAGATCTGCTCCTTACCTTCATTGGGCTTACAGCTCAAGAGCGAACAGAGGTATTTGATAGCCTCAGCTTTTGTTTAGTAATCGTGGACTCCAATTATGTCTTCAGTTATTAAATACTAGGCTGGAAAAATTAATTTAAGAACAATGAGTATAATGTCACTCTTTTCCAGGTTACTACCTTCAGGATGGGAAAACCTTTAAAGTGACCAAGAGAATATCAGCATCTTCAAGAAATGCTTGCCAAAAACTATTATTTTTTGTGTCTTCAACTGTTTTCTCAACCTTTCCTTCCTTTGAATTTTCCTTGTTATTCTCTCTACATCAGGCTTTCATTTTGATAACCCTATATATCCTTGATTCAAACTGCTTGAATTCAATCCCGGGTCAACTCTCACTAAACTGAGTGTTTTTAGAGAAATTACTTAATTCTATTTATCTACTTCCTGATATATAAAATAGGAATAATGCTATATTGTAATTACTAGCAATACTATTCTGAAACTTAAATAAGATAACCTATGCACATATGAAAACAATACTTAAAATTTTGTAAGTAATCAATACCTCTAAATTTCATTATTAGCTATGACTTAAATTTTGAAATACCCTTCTAAATTCTAATGCCTACTACACACCACACATATTTTCCCCAGAATATGTTTACTTATTCCATTTCTCTTCTCCAAAAGTAAAAGAGATCCCCTTGCTTTCATTAAATAAAATCCCTGCCCTTAATATTAAAAAGAATAGTTTCCCTATCTGACCTCAATTATCTTTCTTATTGCAGTGTTCCTAACTTCTGTCTTCATTCCAATGTAACCATTATCAAATTAGTATAACTTGGATATTCCTGTCTTTAATCCTTTACTCATCCTCTTTCTTTTGCCAGAATCTTTCACTATATATATATCTAGATAGATAGATAGATAGATAGATAGATATAGATAGATATAGATAGATCTATATATGCTCAGAGATATCCGAGGCAGTTTTATCCGCAACCTAATATCCACCTTTCTAATAAAACATAATTAGATTAATTAATAATAATTAACTTACCTTAGATAGATAAATACAAAATTCATCAGTCCAATATATTTTGGTACCTTGAAGTCATTATATTTTATTTTTGTAATACCTTTATGTAAATGTCTTGCTATCTTACTAAATCATAAATTTCTTATTCGGAGGAACTCCAGGCTCAAATGATTAAAGAGGGGATTTTAACTGGTCCTCCCTACTCTCAAATTTTAACAGAATGATTTACACATAACTTGAATTTAAAATTGTAAAACATTGGACTCAGTGATGTCTCTACTATGTATTTGTCAGACTTTAATAATGGTTTATTAATATGATTTTAATAATTTTTTTGTTTATTTATTTTGAGAGAGAGAGAGAGAATGAGAGAGGGGAAGAGAGAGGGAGAGAGAGAGAATCACAAGCAAGCTTGTGCCAGCCACCAGTGCAGAGCTTGATGCGGGGCTCGAACCCACAAACTGTGAGATCATGATCTGAGCTAAAACCAAAAGTCAGATACTTAAGTGACTGAACCACCCAGGCACTCCAACATGATTTTATAACTGCTATCTTCAGCTCTTCCTACTACCAAAAATTATCCATCAGCTACAAATTTTTTTGAGTCTGAAAAAAAATAAGTTTTCTTTAAATAAGTTATAAAGGTGATTTTTTTAATTTATGGAATCAATCTCAAATAATCGTATTAGATTTTTATTAAAATGAAATAAAATATATTTAGCATTAATTAATTTTTGAAATTAATTTTTCAAGATGATGACTTAAATACAAAGACGTATTTGAAATTCTTCATCAATAAAATACATTATAAAAAGTTGAACAATCTTACATTGAACAACTTTTACATTTCTAGTAAAAAGATGTTTTTTGGGGCATCTGGGGGGCTCTGTCACTTAAACGTCCAACACTTGATTTTGGTTTAGATCACGATCTCACACTTCATGAGCTCAAGGCCCACACTGACAGCGCGGAGCCTGCTTGGGATGTGCTCGCTGCTCCTTCTCTCTCTGCCTCTCCCCTTTCACACTCTCACTCTGTCTCAAATAAACTTAAAAAAATGTTTTTTTCATGAACAACGATCGTGGGGCCCAATATTTCAGACTAAACACACACACACACACACACACACACACACACCCCTATATACAAGCTATGGTAAATTTTTGAAAGTAAGCAACAGCAACCAACCAAAGTGTGGTAGTAAGGAAATATTAGATGATTTTATACATTAATAGAATTACTAAGAATTGTCCTTAAATCTAATTCTGTTCCATATACTGAAAAAAAATCTCTAAAATGAGGCTAAGAAATTGATTACATATTGTTTACATATTAAATAACATTGATTACATATTGATACATATTGATTACATATTAAATAACACAGTGTTAAATTTTCCTGTTTCTTTAAATGTCAGTAAAAGACATCATATATTACAGTGACATGGGATTTTCTTCTCTTGTTTTTCAAGTGCAAAACTTACACGTAGATCCAATTTTTCCTGTTATATTAACATTTCCACATGTTAGCTATTTGTGTTTCATGACATAGAAGTTAATCGGGCTTTATTATTTTGCAAGTATGTTAAAATTCATATAATATGTCTTTATTTGTTATATTCCACTCATAGAGCATCTGAATCTTTTGCTATCATAGTACCTTTCACAAGGAAAATTATGTTTTACAGCCAAGCAAGCTTAAAAAAATATTCAATACTGATAGAAAAGTACTTACCAGCCAGGTAATATCCCAGATAGACCGTAAGGGAAAAATAAGGCAAAGCCTGCAATGTTTGCTCTGTTTATGACATGAGAAACCAGCTGTAAAATGGAAGGTCATTACATCATTATTCCAGTTCAGTTTGCCAGAAGTTCTAAAATTAAAGTTCAAATTATATTAAGTAATAATGTTTGATACATGAATTGAAATTATATTCAAAGTGAAGATTGCATTTAGATGATTATTGATAGAAATTTAAGGAATATTCTGTAAGTTACAAAAATAAACACTTTTTTGTTTGAAGACAGAAGCTGAATAAAAAAATATTCATGGCAAGAAAGTATAATAATTTATAGTTTGAAACATAATAATATCCACAATGAATGTAACTGTGTAAAGGCAGGGATGGATTTTATGAATCTATGAATTAAAATTTGTCAAGAAGATTAAGAGTTTTATGTAAATTTTCTGAGGAGACTTCATAGTTATGACAGCAAGTTGCCAGCAACTTACACATAATTTTGTCAAAACAACAATTTTCTTTAGGAAAATGACATTTTTATTAAATAAATCACAATGTATTTTTTACAAAAATAAAAATTATTCATAGCAAAAAGGAAATAAAATTTGCGTGGCTTTCAGGTAATGCGGTGCTAAATGGCTTTATTTAATTTTATAAAACTAGGTAGTTAATGGAGAGTGATTTAAAATCTTTGCATTGGGCCTAATATTTATGATATACTTTTTTTTTCTTGAAAATTTTACCTTTAGGAAACATTTATTTATATAACACCATGCATGCATATCTTCTTTTTCCTAGGTAAAAAAAAAAAATACCAACCATAAATGACAGCAACATAATTACTTATTATAATAAATAATACATTCATATTGCCAATATTAGAATAATATTTCCAAGACTGCCACAAAAATATGCCTATTCTAAACAGTTTAATATTATTTTTACAGTTCATTTTGTTCCTAGGACATATTTAATTAGGTGTATAAAATCAAATTACAGTGTTTTAAGAAATCTTGGAAGAGTTTTTTGTGTGTGTGTGATTATCTCCCCAACTGGAAATATGAGTAGGGTAACATTTTGCATTCAATTTTTCGTCATTTTACTTTAAACATAATTTAGTATTAAACTTGTATCAAATGTTAATGGATCCAGCCATTTTAAAACAAACTATAAAGAAGCCTAGCGTCTATCATAGTATCCTGCTCCCAGTCCACTTCATTTATTTCATGATTTATCTTCCTATTTGTATTTATAGCCTTTCTTAGATTACTGATAGCTCACCACAAAATTTTCTTTGTTTTTCTTCTCGTAATTTAATGGAAAAGATTGGTGCTTCTTCCTTAATAGTGTATCTGAGTATTTTTTCTTGTTTTATGTCTGTATTCTATAGTGAGGAGTACCTCACAGGCATCTGACCCATCCTCTAGTGGAGTTCATTTGGGATAGTACTGTTCTTTAACTGTTATTACAACTAGAGTCAATGCTAATAAACATATGAATATGCGTTTAAAAATTTTGTCATTCTATCTTTGAAGTAGATTCTCTAGAAGTGAGATTGCTAAGTCAACGTGTTTAAACATGAACAAATTTGCTGGATATTGGCAGATTTCCTTTCATAAGATTTAAATGATTATTTTCTCAGCAGCAATGTATAAATATTCTTATTCCCCATAGTTCATCAAGTATTTGGTGAACTTGGAAAAGTTCAATCCAATCAACTTGGATTTTTGCCATGGTTATAGGTAAGAAATAGTATCTCATATTGTTTTAGTTTTCATTATTTGTTATTATAAGTGAGAAAAAGCATATTATGCATTGAAGAACTATTTTCATTTATTTTTCCCTGAGCTGTCTGAGAGCCCTAATTTTTTGTTGTAATAAAATGCTCTCTTTTAAGGACGTTATTTCTTACATAAGAGTTGGTTAAGGGGCCCTGGGTGGTTCAGTCAGTTAAGCATCTGACTCTTGATTTTGGCTCAGGTCATGATCTCACAGTTCTTGAGTTTGAACCCTGCATTGGGTTCTGAGCTGACAGTGCAGAGTTGGCTTGGGTTTGGGATTCTCTCACTCTCTCACTTTCTCTTTTCCTTTCTCTCTCTCTCTCTGCCCCACACCCACTGACTCTCTATCTCAAAATAAATAAGTAAACCTAAAAAAGTTGGTTAAAAAGGTGTTCTGTCTGTAAAAATTGTCATAGAGTTCAAGAGTGATTTTAAAATCGGAAAGTAAGTTATTCTTAAAACAATTATCATTTAATTCCCCTATGACAGTCACTCTTTTAGGTACTAACAATAGTGTGATATACTAAAAGCCTTGCTCTCATGAGCTATGATCTGGTGGAGGAAACAGCCTATAAATAAGGAAACAAGGTATACAGAATAATCTAACCTATTGTTAAGTACCAGTATGAAACAAAGAAGAGGCTGGTGAAGGTGGGATGCTATTTTATAAAGAGTTATCACTGAAGGGGCACCTGAGTGGCTTAGTCAGTTAAGCGTCCAACTTCAGCTCAGGTTATGATCTCATGTTTCATGAGTTCGAGCCCCATGTCTGTCTCTGTGCTGACAGCTCGGAGCCTGGAGCCTGCTTCAGATTCTGTGTCTCCCTCTCTCTCTGCTCTTCCCCCCACTTGCACTCTGTCTCTCTCTCTCTCTCTCAAAAATAAAATATACATTAAAAACACTTAAAGAAAAGAGTTATCACTGAAGATCTCTTTGAAGAAGTAATACTGAGATTTTGACATACGTGACATAAAAGTGAGTCATTTGGTTCCAAAAGAAGGAGGGAAGATAAAATAAGTGTAAAGGTCCTAAGTCAGTTAAGGAACAGGCAAGTTTGTTTACCACAAGATGGCCTGTGTGACTGGAAGTGCCACAAGCATTAGGGTGGCATAGATCAAATCTCAGGGGAGATTGATGCCAGATCATTGAGGGGTATAATGAAGATATTAAATTCAGTTCTAGGTTTATAAGAGGCTATTGAAGATTCTTAATGAAAGGAGAGATATGATTTATGATAACTCTGGCTACAAATGTGAGGAATACATTGGACTGGACAATAAGAATGTAAATATATATGCCAGTGTAGGAGAGGAAAAATAATTTTCCCCCTACCCTTCTGAGTTCTTAGCTAAGACTCCTGTAATAAATGACAGATTAAAAAGAGAAAAGCAAACAGAAATTTATTAACATGTGTTCCTCATGTATATATGGGAGGTACCCAGGAAAAAATGAGTAACTACCTAACGCTGGCTTAAAATTCAGAATTAATCACTATCTTAATAAAGAAAGAAGAGAGGGATGTAGGCCTCACAGTGGAGAGTAACTAAATTTTAGGAAATATGAATGGGCACTTAGAACACATTAGAAGTATAATAGCTTGTGATAAAGTTTGTCTATGATATATACTTCTAGTCTTCTTGCCTGTGGTGAGAGTCAATCTTCCCTGGGTGACAAAACTCCCAGGGAAGGGATCTATGACAATTGAGCTCCTTTTGGAGGATCTGTCTTTCCCTAGACAAGGGAGTTCAGAAAAAAAAATTCTCCTCATATTTGCTCTTTTCCAAGTGCCTACAGCTCAAAATAATCGATAAACCACAGTGGCATATTTAGAGTGACATATTATGCTACCCTTCACCAATCACTGTTCCAAGTGTTTTACACAAATTGATGAATTTAAGCCATACAATTTTGTAAGTAGATAATCATTTCACAGATGAAGTAATTGAACTCCAGCAAGGTTAACAAAATTGCCCCAAGTCATACATCTGGAAGCAGTGAAGATCTGAAACCAGATTGTCTGTTTCCACTCTGGCCTGGAATTTTGTTGATGTTATATGGACAAAAACTTGGATCTTAAAAAAGTAGGCAATATTAAAATTCATAGTCCCTTTTTAAAATTACTCTAAGAGGGGCACCTGGGTAGCTCAGTTGGTTAAGTGACTTCAGCTCAGGTCATGATCTCACAGTTCATGGGTTCAAGCCCCATGTCAGACTATATGCTGACAGCTCAGAGCCTGGAACCTGCTTCAGATTCTGTGTCTCCCTCTCTCCCTCTGCCCACCCCCCCAACTCATGCTCTGTTTCTCTCTGTCTCAAAAATAAATAAACATAGAAAATTTTTTGAAAGTAAAAATTACTCTAAGAATATAGTTAAGGTTCTAAGTATATTAACTCACTTCAATAATGCTTTCTCTCTGTTATTAGCCACCTGAAGTTGGAAATTTTTGTTAGATTGAAGTCATGAGAGATATGCCTTGGGAATCTCTAAATGAACACAAACTAGCACACTTTTTAAAAATTGATTTTATGATTTTAATTCATAGCACTGATGTAAAAATCAAATCTAAACCTCTCTGTATTAAGCAAAAAAAATAAACATTAAGTTCTGTTTTTCAATGTTAACTTTAAAATTATATTCACCAAAAAATGCTTTTTAATGTATATTTGAAAAAAAAAAAGTTTGGAGGAAAGGATGATGGTAGCAAGGGGTAGTTTAACAGGACAGCTGTGTTTTCTGCTGCTGCTTATTTAAAGCCAAAAATAAGCATGTTAAACATTGGCCTGTGGTAGTACATTGGTGATAAAGGGAACTGAGGCATGTAAGACCTTAATGCACATTCCCTTTTGAGTACAGGATCTCTCACCAACATATATCACAACCGTCTTGAGAAAAGCTTTAAGTTGTAACATCTCAAATGTTAATAGTCATTGTGAAATACTTAGTATGTGAAATCTGTAAAAACAAAACCTGTACAATTGTAAGTTATAATTCATAATAAATAACAAAAATTCTTAAGATAAAAGAGAATTAATTACCTTTACACATTTTCTGATGAGTCACCGTTGAAACCATATTTATTTCCTCCCCAGGGATAATTGTATCCTGAAAATCCACTTAGCATGATTATTTTCACTTTAAGGCTATTATCCTTTTCAGAGGATCACGTGGTTTTCAAAACTAAATACTGAGTAGAAAACACAATGAGATATCACTTAATACCGACTAGGATGGCTATCATCGAAACAATGAAAAAAGCAATTGTTGGTGAGGGTGTAGAGAAACTGGAACCCTCACACGTTGCTGGTGGTGATATATAATGGTCCCGGTGCTGCAGAAAGTGCTTTTGTGTTTACTTAAAAATTTGCCTTATGACCTGGCAATCCCACTTCTAGATACATACCCCAAAGCATTGAAAACCAGGTATTCAAACAAATGCTTGTTTATGAATGTCTATGTCCGTTTCCTTGTAAACACTCCACTTGATAATAGGCACAGTACAGATGCTTCCCTACTTACTATGGTTCCACTTATGATTTTTTGACTTCACAATGGTATGAAAACGATACATATTTGGTACAAAATGCACATGGAGATTTCAATTTGGATCTTTTCTAGGGCTAGCAATACAGAACCTGATACTCTCTCTCTCTGAATACTTTCTCTCCCCATGTTGGGCAGCAGCAGGAAACCAGAGCCCTGGGTAGCCACACAATCACAAAGGTAAACAACTGGTGTACTTACAACCAGTCTGTCTCCATGCAGACACTTTCTGTTTTTCACATTTAGTACACTATTCACTAAATTACATGAGGTATTCAACACTTTGTTATAAAATAGGCCTTGTGTCAGATGACTTTGCACAACTGTTAAGTGTCCTGAGCATGTTTAAGGTAGGCTAGGCTAAACCATGGTGCTCAGTAAGTTCGGTGTATTAAATGTATTTTTGAATCAATGATATTTCAACTTATGATAGGTTTATTAGGTTGTAACTCCTTCATAAGCTGAGGAACATCTGTAAAGTCGATTTCAAAAATCCAACAAATGAATTCAGTGCTGTGCTATGCCCTCTGGGAGATTAAATCTATCACCGATATAAATAAATACAACTGCTAAGGAACCTAAAGAGTTTTGTGTTACAATTTTTAGTGCATATGATTAAGTAGAAAGAATAAAAAGAGATACTTCTATACATATAGTTGGAGAAAACTGATTCTACAGGGGTGTGTGAGTGGCTCAGTCAGTTAAGCATTTGACTTCAACTCAGGTCATGATCTCATGGTTCTTTGGTTCGAGCCCTGCGTCGGGCTTTGTGCTGATAACTCAGAGCCTGGAGCCTGCTTCGGATTCTGTGTCTTCCTCTCTCTTTTCTGTCTCTCCCCCCACTCAAGCTCTGTGTCTTTCTCTGCCTCAAAAATAAATAAACATTAAAAAAAGACTAGAAAAATTCTTCAGAAAATAAAATAATTACTTTATAATGAACTTTTAAAGAAACAAAATCAGTACCTAACATACACCTTTAAGAAAGGTATCCGTATTATCCTAGTTTACAGATGAACAAACAGGCACAAAGAGATAAAATATATTGTCTAAAGAAACATATTGGCAAAAGAAGGAAAAACAATTTGACTTAGTATGGTTCCAGAATCAATATTCAATTTGGTCGCCTCTTACAAAGATTATAACAATATATTTGTAGAGTAATTATTAATATTTTGGCCAACATCAAGGAAAACAATGCCTGTTGACAGTTTATGTAGACATACAAAGATACTGATACATATATTGAAATTTGAAAAATTAAGAGAAAATTCATCAATGAAGACAAAATAATTTTATTTAAGTAAATTGGTCCTTTGTTAATAAATTTTGAATATTCTGTTCTGAAATAGAAATGTAGACATTGCAATTGATTCAGTGGCAGCATGAGGGCATCCTAAGATCATGGATATATAGTCATTTAACCATCAATAGTTATCTTTGAATACAGTTTGCAGACATATTTCTTTTACTAATACAGTATTGCTTTTAGAACAATATGTCTTTTTGCTGAGAGATAATTGAAACCCTTACTTCAAAATACCTATTTGTTTTTTTATAGAATACTTCTGATCATATAGATTTTTTGCTCTTCTACTTCTTCTCCTAATTTGCCCTGCATTAGACTACTATTAATGCAATAGACACTACTGGAGTATCTCTTTAGCCTTTCTATAAGGATGCTTGATTCAACTAAAGGGGTGCTTGCCTGGCATCTATGTTTCCTCTCTGTCTCTTCTTTTTACTTCTGAGAAAGTAGAGAGACACTTGATCTATGCTTGTGACTCAGGATTTCTGAACTCATAATTTAAACTGAGAAGCACAGAGACTAGGAGTTACAGATTTAGGTGCCTTAAAGACTCTTTCTGACTTCTACATTACAAAGATGAAAATATTCTTGGAATTTGTTTAATATCCTAGAAGATTACTTTCTTCTTTTTTTTAACATATGCTGAATGATTTGTTTTCTATTTATTAATTGAAAATAAATTTTGATTAATATGGCATGAAATCAGAGAACTTAGCATATGTAAAAAGAAAAATAGCAACAACAGGGACATCTGGTTCAAAGCCTTCTACGGTCTAACATTCCAAGTGTGGATCTATTTGGAGGTGAGAGTAAAAAATTGAGTATTGAGATACTGAGACACTGAGTATTGAGTATGGAGATAGTAAAATTTGAGTATTTTTTTTTTGTACAAGAAATTGTGTTCATTGTTGAAAAGTAAAGTACAGACAAATCCCCTGAGATATAATCTCCCATTCAAAGTCATCATTGTCAACTTTATGGTGTTAATATTATCAGATTTTGTGAAATACATATAATATTTATTTGTACAACTACACATTTCTTTTTTAAAAATAGGATCATGTATTTTTTTATAATTCTCACTTAACCATTATTGTAACATATTAACGTATTGTTAATGGGTACTTTCCAGAGAGCTTTGGTCCTCTTGGGGACAGTTTTCTGTGACAGAAAACCCCTTGTGTGAGGTCATTGATGAAGCACTGAGCCTATACTCCTGACAAAAATGTGACCCATGGGAGAAAGAGAAACTGATCCAAGAGAATGTAAATAATTCTTATGGTCAGCCCTTCACCCTAAAACACTTACTTTCCTTGTGTGTTATACCAGATGAAAATTTAACAGAGGTTTTCATGACAATGTGGCAACAAATGACCCAGAGTAAGGTGGAGTCCTCAAAGATATTACTGTGTGATCCAATCCCAAGTCACCCAAAGGGCACAAACCTCAAACCCTGGTGATAAAACAATATATTATAGCTGTTCACTCAAAGGATTCCCAAAACTGATACAATTATGTCAGTTATCTTGTTACCTCATATAAAGTTTTCCATAGACAGAAAGCATCTAAAGTTGATTTGGTTGAGCAGTGAGCAGCCCGGTAGCACTGGCTTCACATGAAAAAATGGCTATCCCTTTGGGGAAAACTTTATACTACAGAAAGCAAAGCTGTTTAATCAAAGGAGCCATTGATTCTCAGAAGTTCCCTAAATGCCTCTGTCTGATGCACTGCTAGTTTGCTTAAATTGAAACCTGATTTTGTCCACTAGGCTGCTGTGGATATTTAACCTCGGGGGCCAGTTCTGTGGAATATGAAATGAATATGATCACTCTCGTCAGTGGACAGAACTCAAATCCATTTTCATAGCTTAAAACATTACTCCCTTGAAAAACTTATCTTTTTACTGTTATCTTTTATCTTTTTACTTTTGGCTTATAGATACTTTTTTAACTGTTTGGTCTGCCTCTTGGAAACCTACAGATTGCCTGGCAGATTAAAGTCACTTATGTTTGGGACCACAAACTGGAAAGAAATTGTGGCTGCTAATATAACCATCTGTGTTACTCTTATACATTCCCAAAACAAGAGCCCATTCTCTGATAGCATTAGTCAGAAGCTAAAGATTGAACCTATATTACTTAAATATCTACATTACTGTTTCAATCCACCATTGTATGAGACATAGAAACAGATCTACCATCATAGCTTGGACACACAAGAAAAGACTGCTTTTAACTAAGGATCTACCATCACATTCAAGAACTGGAACTCCTGCCAGTTGACTTGTTTAAGAACTACATCTTCATCTGGTGCATTTGCTGCTACATTATTATGATAATACTTAATTTTATATCTGGTTAAATGTTTCTTAAGTTTTTCAACGTGTAGGGCTGACTGTAAGAGTTATTGAGATAATGCTAAATAATTTTCTCATTTTTCTGTGGGTCACCATTTTTCAGAAGTATAGACAAATTCAGGAGACCATATGGCATGGGATGTGGCTTCTGTCCACTATGGCAGATAAACTTCATCAGAACTTGACCCCTTTTTGAAGATTATTGATGTAGAACAATTGTTGTTGTTGTTGTTGTTGTTGTTGTTGTTGTTGTTATTTTATTTTAATTCCACTATAATTAACATCAGTGTTATGTTAGTTTCAGGTGTACAATATAGTGATTCAACACTACTATACATTACTCAGTGTTCTTCAAGATAAGTGCACTCCAAATCCCCTTCACCTATTCCACTCATTCCCCTTTGGTAACCATCAGTTTCTTCTTTATAGTTGAGTCTATTTTTCGGTTTGTCTCAATTTTTCTTTGTTTGTTTTGCCCTTCAAATTCCAAATACTAGTGAAATCAGATTTGTCTTTCTCTGACTTCTTTTATTTAACATTATGCTCTGTAGATCTGTCCATATTGTTGCAAATGGCAAAATTTCTTTCTTTTCTATGGTTGAGTAATATTTAAACATACGTATATACCACTCTTTTATCCATTCAGCTATTGATGGACACTTAGCCTGCTTCCATAATTTGAATATTGTAAATAATGCTGCAGTAAACATAGGGGTGTATATATCATTTTGAATTAGTGTTTTCTTTCATATTCTTTGGATAAATGCCTAGTAGTGGAAATTCTGGATCAAGAGTAATCCTATTTTTAATTTTTTGAAAAGCCTTCATACTGTTTTACACAGTGGCTTCATCAGTTGGTATTCCCACCAAAGGTGAATGAGAATTTTCTTTTTCTCCACATCCTCGCCAACACTTGTTTCTTGTGTTTTTGATTTCAGTCATTCTGACAAGTGTGAGATAATATCTCATTATAGTTTTAATTTGCATTTCCCTGATGATGAATGTTGTTGAACATCTGTTCATGTAACTGTTGGCCATCTCTATATATTCTTTGGAGAAATGTCTATTCACATCTCATTTTTGATTGGAGTGTGTGTGTGTGTGTGTGTGTGTGTGTGTGTGTGTGTGTTGAGTTGCATAAATTCCTTATATATTTTGGATACTAACCTTTATTAGATATGTCATTTGCAAATATCTTCTTCTATTCAGTAGGTTGTCTTTTAGTTTTATTGTTTCCTTTGCTGTGCAGAAGATTTTTATTTTGATGTAATCCCAAAAGTTTACTTTTACTTTTATTTCTCTTGCCTTTGGAGGCATATCAAGAAAAAAATGTTGCTATGGCCAAAGTCAGAGAAGTTGCTCTCTTCTAGGATTTTTATTTTTTGAGGTCTCACATTTTGAGTTTGTTTTTGTGTGTGGTATAAAAAAGTGATCTAGTACCATTCTTTTGAATATACTTGTCCAATTTTCCCAACACCATTTATTGAAGAGACTTTTTCCCATTCCATATTCTTGACTCTTTGGTTGAAGATTAATTGAGCATATAATAGTTAGTATATTTCTGGGCTTTCTATTCTGTCACATTGATCTATGTGTCTATTTTTGTGCCAATACCATGCTGTTGTGATTACTGCAACTTTGTAGTATGTCATTAAATCCTGGATTGCAACACCTCCACTTTTGTTCTTTTTCAAGATTAATTTGCCTATTTGGGGTCTTTTGTGTATCCGTACAAATTTTATGATTATTTTCTCTAGTTCTTTCAAAGATGCTGTTTTGGTAAATAATCCAGTGAAGAAATGAGCGATAGACATGAATAGACACTTCTCCAAAGAAGACATCCGGATAGCCAACCGACACATGAAAAATGCTCAACATCACTCATCATCAGGGAAATAAAAATCAAAATCACAGTGAGATACCACCTTACACCTGTCAGAATGGCTAACATTAACAACTCAGGCAACAACAGATGTTGGAGAGGATGCGGAGAAAGAGGATCTCTTTTGCACTGTTGGTGGCAATGCAAGCTAGTGCAGCCACTCTGGAAAACAGTATGGAGTTTCCTCAAAAAACTAAAAATAGAACTACCCTATGACCCAGTAATTGCACTACTAGGCACTTAACCACAGGATACGGGTGTGCTGTTTCCAAGGAACACACGCACCCCTATGTTTGTAGCAGCACTATCAACAATCGCCAAAGTATGGGAAGAGCCCAAATTTCCATCGATGGATGAATGGATAAAGAAGATGTGGTATACATATATACAATGGAGTATGACTCAGCAATCAAAAAGAATGAAATCTTGCCATTTGCCACTATGTGGATGGAACTGGAGGGTATTATGCTAAGTGAAATTAATCAGTCAGAGAAAGACAAAAATCATATGACTTCACTCATATGAGGACTTTAAGAAACAAAACAGATGAACGTAAGGGAAGGGAAACAAAAATAATATAAAAACAGGGAGGGGGACAAAACAGAAGAGACTCATAAATATCAAGAACAAACTGAGGGTTGCCGGAGGGGATGTGGGAGGGGGGATGGGCTAAATGGGTAAGGGGCATTAGGGAATCTACTCATGAAATCATTGTTTCACTATATGCTAGCTAATTTGGATGTAAGTTTTAAAAAATAAAAAATTAAAAAAATTTTGGGGCGCCTGGGTGGCTCAGCCGGTTAAGCATCCAACTTCAACTCAGGTCACAATCTCGCGGTCTGTGAGTTCGAGCCCTGCGTGGGGCTCTGGGCTGATGGCTCAGAGCCTGGAGCCTGCTTCAGATTCTGTGTCTCCCTCTCTCTCTGCCCCTCCCCCGTTCATGCTCTGTCTCTCTCTCCCAAAAATAAATAAACGTTAAAAAAAAAAGTAAAAAAAATAAAAATAAAAAAATTTTTAAAAAGATGCTGTTTTGGTAGGGATTTTGTATTTTGATAGGGATTGCATTAAATCTCTAGACTGTGTTGGATACTATGGATATTTTAGCAATATTTGTTCTTCTAACCCATGAGCATGGAATATCTTTCCATTTGTTTGTATCATCTTCCATTTCTATCTCAATGTTTTATCATTTTTAGAGTCCAGATCTTTCACATCCATGGCTAAATTTATTCCTGGGTATTTTATTATTTTTGATGCAGTTGTAAATGATGTTGTTTTTTAAATTTCTCTTTCTGTGACTGTTGTTAGTGTATAGAACCACCACAGATTTCTGGGTATTAACTTTGTATCCTGTGACTTTACTGAATTCATTTATCAGTTCTAGTAGTTTTTTTGGTGGAGTTATTAGGGTTTTCTCTCTAAGGTGTCATGTCATCTGCGAATAGTGAAAGTTTTACTTATTTACCAATTTGGATGCCTTTTATTTATTTCACTTGTTTAATTGCTGCAGCTAGGACTTCCAGTGCTATGTTAAATAAAAGTGGTGAGAGTAGACATCCTTGTCTTTTCTTGATCTGTGGGGAAAATTTCTCAGTTTTTAAGCATTGAAGATGATGATATTAGCTGTATGTTTTTCATATGTGGTCTTTACAATGTTGAACTATGTTCCTTCTAAACCTATTTTGTTGAGGGTTTTTATCATGAATGGATGTTATACTTTGTCAAATACTTTTTCTGCATCTATTGAAATTATCATAGGGTTTTTATCCTTTCTCTTGCTTTTTAAAATTTTTTTTAATTTAAAAGTTTTTTAATGTTTTATTTTTATTTTTATTTTTGAGAGAGAGAGAGCACGAGTGGGGGAGACAAAGAATCTGAAGCAGGCTCCAGTCTCCAGGCTGTCAGCACAGAGCCCGACACTGGGCTCAAACCCACCAACCATGAGATCATGACCTGAGCCAAAGTCAGCTGCTCAACCAACTGAGCCACCCAGGTGCCCCTATTTTTTTTTTTAGTTGAGAGAGAGAGAGAGAGAGAACACACGAGGTGGGGAAAGGGCTAGAGGGAGAGAGAGAGAAAGAATTTTAAGCAGCCTCCATGCTCAGTGTGGATCCTCATGCAGGACTTGGTCCCATGACCCCAGGATTATGATCTGCGCTGAAATCAAGAGACAAATATTCAACCAACTGAGTCACCCAGGCGCCCCTATCTTTTCTCTTGTTGACATGATGTATCATGCTAATTTATTTGTGGATATTGAACGACCCTTGTATCCCAGGAATAAATCCCACTTGATCATAATGAATTTTTTTAATGTATTATCAGATTTTGTTTGCTAATATATTGTTGAGGATTTTTGCATCTATGTGTATCAGAGATATTGGCCTATAGGTCTCTTATTTTTTAGTGTTTTTATCCGGTTTTGGTATCAAAGTAATGGTAGCCTCATAGAATGAATTTGGAAGATTTCCTTTATCTTCTACTTTTTGGAAAACTTTGAGAAGAATAGGTATTAACT
Organism: Panthera uncia; assembly: GCF_023721935.1. Classification (NCBI taxonomy): domain Eukaryota; kingdom Metazoa; phylum Chordata; class Mammalia; order Carnivora; family Felidae; genus Panthera; species Panthera uncia. Next base: position 61,544 of record NW_026058404.1, read on the forward strand.
CTTTTTTAAATGTCTGGTAGAATTTACCTGTGAAGCTCTCTGATCCTGGATTTTCGTTTCTTGGTAGCTTTTGGATTACTGATTCAATTTCATTGCTGGTTATAAGTCTGTTTAAATTTCTATTTCTTCCTGCTTCAGTTTTGTGAGGTTATATGTTTTTAGAATTTATGCATTTATTCTATTGTTACCATATAATTTTTCATAATATTCTCTTATAATCTTTTGAATTTCTGTGGTGTTGCTTATTATTTCTCCTCTTTCATTTCTGATTTTGTTTGAATCTTCTCTCTCTCTCTCTCTTTCCCTCTTTTGATGAGTCTGGCTAACAGTTTATCAATTTTGTTGATCTTTTCAAAGAACAAGCTCCTGGTTCTATTGATCTATTCTATTGCTTTTGTGTGTGTGTGTGTTTGTTTCTATTTTGTTTATTTCTACTCTAGTCTTTATTATTTCTTTCCTTCTACTGGTTTGAGGTTTTGTTTGTTCTTTTTTACTAGCTCTTTGAGGTGTAAGATTAGGTTGTTTATTTGAGATTTTTTTTGTTTCTTGACATTGGCTTGTATTGCTATCAAATTCCTTCTTAGAACAGCTTTTGCTGCATCCCAGAGATTTTGGACCATTGTGTGTTCATTTTCATTGGTCTCCATGTATTTTTTTAATTCATCTTTGATTTTATGGTTGACACATTCATTGTTTATTACTATTTAACTTTCATGCATTTGTGTTCTTCCCAGAATTTTTTATTGTGGTTGATTTCTAGTTTCATAGCATTGTGATTGGAAAAGATGTATGATGTGACTTCAATTTTTTTTTAATTTATTAATATTTGTTTTGTGGCCATAACTTGATTTATTCTGGAGAATGTTCCATGTGCACTTGAAAATAATGTTTATTCTGCTGTTTTAGGATTGAATGTTCTGAATATGTCAGATCCATCTCATCCAATATGTCATTCAAGGCAACGCTTTCTTTGTTGACTTTATGTTTGGATGATCTATCCATTCATGTAAATACACTATTATTGTATTACTGTTGATTACATCCTTTATGTCTGTTATTAGCTGTTTTATGTATCTGGATGCTTTCATTTTGGGTTCATAAATATTACAATTACTATATCTTCTTGTTGGATTGTTCCACATATGATTATATAACATCCTTGTTTGTCTTTTTTTATAGTCTTTGTTTTCAAGTCTGTTTTGTTTAATATAAGTATTGCTACCCCAGCTTTATTTTCACTTCCATTTGCATGATAGATTCTTTTCTATCCCTTTGCTTTCAATCTGCATGTCTTCAGGTCTGAAATGAGTCTCTTGTAAGCAGTATATAGAAGGGTCTTGCTTTTTTATCCATTCTGACACTCTAAGTCTTTTGTTTGGAGCACTTAGTTGATTTACATTAAAAGTAATTATTGGTAGTTTACTTGTTTTATGGATTTTTTTTAGTTCATCTCTGTTCTTTTTTTTCTCTTTCTCTCTTCTCTCACAGTTTTCTGGCTTTCTTTAATGATATGCTTTGATTCATTTCTCTTCATTTTTTGCATATCTATTAGTATTTTTGATTTATGGTTGCCATTAAATATATAAAGCTTTATATAAAACATCTTATGCATATAGCAGTCTATATTAAGTGATGGTTACTTAAGTTTTAATCCATTCTTTACTGCTCTCCTGCCCACATTTTAGGTATATGGTGTCATACTACATCTTTTTATTTGTGAATTCCATGGCTTACTATTTCAGAAATACTTATTTTTGCTGCTTTAGTACTTTCTACTTTTCTTACTCCTACTTATGGTCTTTCCTTTCCACACGGAGAGTCCCCTTTAACATTTCTTGTAGGACCAGTTTAATTGTCATAAATTCCTTTAACTTTTGTTTTTCTGGGAAACCCTTTTTTTTAAAGTTTTTAATTATTTTGAGAGGGGGGGGAATGTGATCAGGGGAGGGGCAGAAAGAGAGAGAAACAGAAAATTCCAAGCAGTCTCCACACTGTCAGCATGGAGACTGGCGTGGGACTTGAACCCACAAACCATGATATCATAACCTGAGCTGAAATCAAGAGTCAGACGCTCAACTGACTGAATCACCCAGGCACCTGGTCTGGGAAACTCTTTATCTCTCCTATTCTGAATGATACCCTTGTGTATAGAGTATTCCTGACTGCAGAATTTTTTTTTCCTTTTAGCACTTTGAATATATCATGGCTATATGAGGTCTGCAAAGTTTCTGCTGAAAAATCAACTGATAATCTTATGGAGTTTTCCTTGTATAAAACTGTATTTCTTTCCTCCTCTTGCTGCTTTTAAAATTTTCTCTTTATCACTACTTTTTGCCATTTTAATTACAACGTGTCTTGGTGTGACCTCTTGGGGTTGATTTTGTTGTGGGCTCTCTATGTCTTCTGGATCTGGATTTTAATTTCCTTCTCCAAATTTAGGAAGTTTTCAGCTATTATTTCTTTAAATAAGTTTTCTTCCCCCTTTTCTCTCTTTTCTCCTTCTGGGATCTCTATAGTGTGAATGTTATTACACTTGATTGTGTCCCAAAGTACACTAAGTTTATTTTCATTTTTTATTGTTTTTTCTCTCTCCCATTCATCTTGATTGCTTTTCATTACTCTGTCCTCCAGGTCACTGATCTAGTTATCTGATTCCTCTAGTCTACTATTATTACATCTAAAGTATTTTATATTTAATTATTGTTCTTTAACTCTGGCTCTTTTTCATGTTTGCTATCTCTTTGTTGAGAGTCTCACTGAGGTCGTACACTCTTTTCTCAAGTCTGATGTGTATCTTTATGACCATTGCTTTAAATTCTCTATGAGGCCTATTATCTCCATTTCATTTAGCTCTCTTGTGATTTTGTTCTGCTCTTTCATTTGGAACATACCCCTCTGTATCCTCATTTCGTGAGGACTTGCTGTGTCTGTTTCTACGTGTTAGAAAAATCAGCTATTCCTGCTCTTGAAAGTAGTGGTCTTATGAAGTAGTGGTCCTGTGGTGCCTTACAGTGCAGTGTTCCCCATTCATCACAACTTTGTGTTTCAGGGATGTCTCCTATTTGTGTTATGCACACCCTATTTTTGTGGCTGAGCTGCTTTTGTTTTCAGTCCAGTCATCTGCAATAATTCTCTTCACTTGTTGTGGTCAGGGTTTGGTCCCTGTGTGGTTAGTGGGTCAGTCTAGGGCCACCTTGGGCTTCAGTTAAGTCAGACGAGATGTTTTCCAGAGATGCAGTAGCACAGAACTGTAGGACACTTTTCCTGAGAGGTTTTTGTTAATAGGTGGGTCCTGCTATTAGACCATATGACTGCCACTGGTGTGTGTGGTTATCTTCCCCCCTCCCTGGGATAGGAGTTACTCTGGAGTGGTTCTGGTCCCTGTTGGGGCCACTCTCACATTGCCAGGCTTGTGGCATAGCTTTGGATTGGTTCCAGCGAAGGCATATCGAAGGAGGCAGGTCTGCAGGAGAATTTAAGGGTGGTGTTAGCAAGGTTTGCTCAAGTCTGCTGGGAGAGGGGACCTAAAGCTGCATTAGAAAACTCTTGTAGCAGTGCTGGAGGGAATCAGTCTGCAGGAGAATGCAAAGGTGGGACACATGGTTCCATCAAGGTCCATGTAGGTTTGCTACTGAAGGAGACCTGGAACTGAGGCTTGGCTGGAAGAGTCATGTCCATAGGAGAACATGGGGGTGAAGCTCACTGTTGGCAAATTAGGTAGCTCATGTTGTGTTTGTTCCAGCAGGTGTTGGTGTGTCTAGGCTGGGGATTGGGGAAGATAAATGGTGCCCACCAGCTCTTTTGTTATTGCAGACATCTCCGCATGATTCCTGCCACTCCAACAAAGGCTCTGAGATTAGTAAAGAAATCTCCCTCCGGTATATCCCAGGTGTAATTTCATGCTGTATCTCCATGGGACTGTTTGTTGTGCTGTTTCCTTAAGGGCAGGGGCTCAGTTTCTTATCATTCTCCTGATTCTCCCAGACCAGGGCCCACTGAATTTTAAAGTGCCAGGTGTTAAGCCCCGCTGACTATAAGAACTCATGAAATTTGGCCCCTCTGCTTTTCAAAATCAGATATTATGTGGATTTATCTTCCCTCTGCAGGTTCCCTGTGCCTGAGGTGCTTGATGTGAGGATCTGTTTCTCTCCCCTCTGCACATGGCATCCCTTCCTCCTGAGGACAGTGCTGCATGTTCACTTAACTCTGAACTGCTTCTGTAACCTTTCTACCCTCTTCAATATGGCCTCTTTTCTATATTTTTCTGAGGATAGTCTGTTTTGCCAGTTTTAGGGATATTTTCTAGTTTGTTTACACTGATGTGGATGTACTCTAGTTGTATCCCTGTGTCAAGGTAATCTTAGTATCTTCCTATTCTGCCATCATCCCCTGATGTAGACCTATTTTCAAGTTATAATGTTACAGTTCCAGTCTGAGCAGCTAGCTTCAGCATATCATTATAGTTCTTGAAACAAATGAGTCAGGTTTTCAGCAATTACTACCATTTTCAGTCTGACAAGGATATGGTTTTTGTTGCAAAATCTACCCAACTATGGACTTATAGTCAAGGTTTTCAAGGAAGCTTTCATGCTTTTTACACTGTTAAGTCATCTTGAACTCCTTTACCTCTCTCCTGGTCCACATATCCAACAAAGGCTATTTAGCTCTTTAATTTAGAAGTGCACAGATAAATAATTTCTAGACCTCTTTCCAAAATAATGATCAAAACAAGAGTGGTGATGAGTCAAGTAAATCAATTTTGAAAATGTGGGATTTCACCATGGTCAATCCAGGGCATGATTTATCTTTCCCTTAACACTAACCTCAAACTTGTGTGGATGCTGCATCTTACTTGTGACAGCCTGGCCAAAAAGGGACCTGCAAGATTCTTATTTTGCTCCTTGATTGTTTTATTAGATTGACATTGTTGTATGTCATAAAGATAACATTTTGTTTGAATGTACTTCTCATATCCTTTTCCTACACTGATCATAATGGATCTCTATAGTTTCATAAAAATTTCCTTCCAAATAATTGCAATTAGTCCATCCAGAGCAAAGGCCTACATGCAAGTAAGGGAAGATTGGGGAAAAAACAATGTGTTAGCTACCTGAATGAGACAAAACAATTTCATGATTGTAGAGTGAGAACAACATCTTGTCAGCGAGAAAGTAATCCCTCAGAACCTGGAAGATACAAGGAAGAGAGGACTGTTGTGTTCTTTGTATTTCAGTGTTGCCCTTCCTCATTAAAGAAAACATACTGGAGCAATTTCTCCAATATACTTCCTGAACCTTACATTTAAATGACCACTAAGTTTCCCATCATTTGCAGGACAACTCTGATCAAGACTTGATCACTGTTCCAGTAAGCTTCCCAAGAAGACTTTAACAAACAAGAAATGATGACCTCAGTTCCTACTCCTCTTCACAAATATTTGTAAAATCAATCTTCTGTATGTCATCCCATTGGACAAACAAGTATCACTTGGGTAAGTATGTGGAAAAATAGGACAGGTTGTACATTCCCTCTAAAACCAAGAATTAGACTCAATTATTAAAACTAAACTGGGAACCCTAAAACCTACCATTTTTCTAGAAGGTTGCTTTGGATGATCTGTGACCACTGAATGATAAGGTGCCCCTTTGGGGGTCCTCAAAATTGAGAGCAACTCTGTCATTTCAGGGGTAGCATGAATACTGCTGGGCCTGTGTTTATTGTATGAAACCAGGCATAACCTCTCTCCTTCCTGAAATCCTGAAACTTGCACCTTTGGAGAAATACCTTAAATGTTGAAGGAAACATCACAGGTAGAATCCCAGATGAATATGGAGAGCTATCCAAAATGGTACTACTTTTGGTTACTCTAGGAAGCTTCCTGGAATGATAACTGGCTTTTTTTTTAATGTGCATTCTGCTGGCAGTTATTCCTACCATGGGAGTGATTTCTGTTAAAATATGTGGTAAGAAATGTGTTCCGTTCTTTGGCTGAAGTGATTAACGATCTCACCTTGACGATGGAAGTCATTCAGGTTAATCTCAATTCTCTGTTCATGATTGTAATGGGTGATAGAATTTCCCCAGATTTCTTTGTGATCCAAGGAAAAGCCCATGCATTGCTAATATATCCTTTTGTACCTGGATTAATGCCCTAGGCCAAGGTAAAGATCAATACAAAAACTTAAAAAGAAAGCCACTTGGATTTCTAAGGGAGACCCAGATGGTGTGTAATTTGTTCAGTTAGTTTGGTTTGGAGACTCTGAAGGGTAAACTAGGTAGATAAAATACAGGACACTCATTTAAATTTTGAGTATCAGGTAAACGACAAATAATTTTTTCACAGAGGTGTGCTCTATGTAATGTGTAGGACATGCTTATATTAAACAACTGTTTATGTCAAATTCAAATTAGCTGAGTATACTGTATTTTTATTTGCTAAATTTAGCAACTCAACATGAGGGATACAGTTGAAGTAAATATTGCAGGGTGGCCTCATCCTAGTTCTTGTAGTCCCATTGATATTTCCCTTAATTTAATATTGAATGAGCAAATTGAATGGATTTGATCTCAGCTTCTTTGGACACATTACTCAGAATAGCATATTCATGGATAATTCACCTGAAGCCAAGACATTGTAGGAACAATGGATGGATATTTTTGAGAGACAATTTTCCATTGCATGAAAGTGCATTTTTTAATATAGCTATTTCAAACAGTTCATTTTGTATACATCTATTTTTGTCTGTGTTATGTACTTTACATTTAAATTCCGTAGGAGTCAAGGATAATTTGTTTTTGTACCCAGGTTTTAGAGAATGTTTGTAATATTATAGCTGTCTAATAAATATTTTAGAATAAATTTATAAATATATGAATGAAACAAAATAAATGAATAAATTACTATGCAAATATAATTACTATCACATACATAGGATTTATATTTTTTCCATCAGGATAATTTATTCACAACTAAAACATCTACACATAAATATGTTTGTTGATTATCATCTAAATATTTTGAAATATGACACTGATGGTTCATTCAAGCATGATGGTTAAAAATGAAATTCAATATAATCTGGATTAATGTGGTGTCATATCTAAGTCGGATTAGTTAGAAGGCTCAAGAAACAATTTCTAATGTATTACTGCAATTTGACCTATAATGGATTAATATAAAGGGAGTAAGCATTACTGAGTATCTGCTCAAATGTTCTTTGAGAATGCCTGATCAAAATAGGCTTGGTTTCTTGGCAACTAAGATTTTACCATATACTTATTATATAGCAGTTGTTAAAATATATTATATTTTTCTGTTTTTATGTAGGCTTTTCTCTTTTCTATGTTGGCTGTTGGGTTGTAGAGATAGATAGAGTAAGTGCTCTAATCTGATATGATCATTATTGACAAACTCTAGCCTTGCGTGATTGCACTTCACTCCAAACAAAGCGATTATTGACTTATAAACTCCATTTAAATCATGTGGTTCCATACATTAATTGTAAATCAGTTTTCTGTTTTAGCTATAGTGATTTCAAAAGTTCTTTTCAAAAATTTTAGTCAAGGTTCCAAGTACAATCATTCTGATCTGTTCATATGCCACATTTATGGATCCTTAGCAACACAGTGTATACATCACTGCAAAGATTTAATGTGTAAAATTAACACAAACTATTGAGTTAAAATCTGTCTCAGTCATTGGGCTCAAGTCTAAAACTTCCCATAAATCACTTTATGCATTGCCCAAGTCCATAATCCTTTTGTACTCTACCCTAAACTGTCCCTGTGACTCCACTCCCCACCCTTGCCTTAATTATTCTGACTTCATAACTTGATTTGTACATATTACTCTGCTTCCAACTGAAATTCCATCTCAGTCATGATCCTGCTATGCACGGGAAAGAATTCTCAGTCATAGCCAGAAGATACTTCAGACTCTTCTTAATCTGACAAGTAAGCCAATTAAAACAAGTAAAATTGGTGTGTTCTAGGTGAACATGAGGATATGAGGGCACAATATCTAAGGGATGGGTTTTATATTTCCATCTTTTTAAAAATTTTTTTTGCTGTGCTTAATCAATTTAAAAGAGACAGTGTATAGTACCTTTCCCTAACCCAAAGAGAGTTCTGTCTCCCATCACTTCTTTTTCTAAAAGTGAGATTCCCCCCTAGTAATCATCTTTATTTTTATAGACAGAATAAATATTATATCTATACAATAGATAAAAATAGGTAGGATAAAAATCTCTACTCTAAAGGAGTAGAAAAGATATAAGGTGTTGACCCAGAAGTGCAAATGAAACTACAGACTTGAATGGAATATTTAAGATTAAGAAGAAAAAAAACATTTTGAATTAGGAAACGGGAGCAATAAATGTCCTTTGGATATTTGCCATATTTTGTCCCTACTAATATGTCATGTGGCTTCACCAATTTGTGCATAAATATCACCCAAAAGATATATATTTCAACTTACTAGGAAGTTCCTTTTTGGGACCTACATAAGTGACATTCTCTCTGCAGGTTTATTTTCAAACTTGTTTTGCGTTATTTGCAGCTCGTAATGGGGGGTCCCTTATACCATTGCAAGAAATGACTGACAGAAGGCATTGTTTTGTACTCTCTTTGATGCAGTTGGCGTGAGACTTGGAGTTTAAAAGAGCCCTTTGTAAGTAAAAGGTTGAATAGTATGAAAGACGGTCTATACAGCCTCTAAGTATTCCTAAGGGGATTTGTTCCTGCTTTTCAAAATCTGCCCTTTTGACAAACTAAAATGATTTCAAAGAAAATGATTACCAACATGGTACATTTCACTATAGATGAACAGTGAGCTATACATTGAGATAAAGGTCAACTGTGGTTAGTGGTTAACTCTGCAGGAGCCAGCAAATAAAAAAAAAAAAAAATCACTGTTGAAGAAAGAAATGTGTGTCTCACCAAATCCTTTGTCTCCCTCTAATAAGAAAGAATTCAAGCCTATTAGCTTTAATAGTAATTTCTAGTAACATTCCATTAGTTATCTTTTAATTAAAATAGTGAATAAGTTTGAGTAGCACTATACTTTGACTCTAGCAAATTCTTCTGTACTCTATCCCAAGAGCTCTCTTGCACTATAGTGGATTTTAGAAGTAATTTAGAACTAAAGCTTGGGAATGTCCTTTCCTTATAGAGGAATGTCCTTTAACATTTTACTTACAGAGAATTGTATCTTCAGAACTGGATAAATATCATATCTACAATGTATTCCAGAACCTTAAAATAGGTAGAGTTTCCAGTTTTCTCAATATTTCTTTTACATTTTAGTGACTTCAAGTCTTTATTGGACTTATTATTATTATTATTATTATTATTATTTGTGTTCCTACAGTGGGGTTTGACTCTTAATTGTATATATTTAGATCAGTGATGAAAATATCATGTCACTTAAAGTTTAGAAATTTGAAACATTCTTACAGTATTGTTGGAAGTTTGAATTGATTAATCACCTTTTAGAAATGCTTTCATGAAATATATGTGAAGATACTTAAAAAATCGACCACAGATATTTTGTCAGGAAGGAATTGATGAAACAAACAAAAATTTGGTCCATCTACAGCTCAGTTTCTGAGAACACAACCTCGAACCAATCCAACAATGAAAAAACGGTCAAGCCAAATTTGGGAAACCATGAAAGAGTCAACTTGAACTCTTTTACACCGAGAGGCTTTCCCTTACTACTTTGTCTAAAATTTGTCTCCACCCTTCCATATACTGTGTGTTTCTTACATCTCTTCTGGGACTTTGCCTGTGTTCACTAACAGTTCTATCCATCTCCTGCTCTGCACAATATCTCAGGATGAATAGCCTCCTCCCATTTCACAGGGCATCTGGCAGCATTTGGTCAATGGGAAGCAAGTGTGGGAAGTTGGGGGGTAGGGTATGAGGAAAGGAGGAGACCATAATTTCACTCCTCCTTCTTTACCTTTGGTTGCATCTCTAGTAGTGGCTATATAGTTACGTTGCTGCGGTTTGTCTGTGTTGGCTCCTCAATAACAAAACTACCATAGACAGGTTGCTTTAGACAACAGTTATTTCTCACAGTTCTGAAGGCTTGCAAGCCTGAGATCAAGGCATGAGCACACTTGGTGCTTAGTGAGAGTCCACCTCCTGGTTCATAGATGGCTATGTTCTCATTGTGTTCTCACATAAGGCAAAAGTAGTGAGGAAGCTCCCTGAGTTCTCTTTTGTAAAGGCACTAACCCCATTCATGAGGGCTCCACTCTCATGACCTAATAATCTCCCAAATACCCCACTTCCAAAAAGTACTACATTGGGGGATTAGGCTTCAACATACAAGTAGAGGTAGGGGCATAAACATTCAGTGTGTAGCATAGTTCCTGACAGACCTGTCATGACTCCAGCTGCTTCAAGCGACTCTGGTCTCTGCGTTCCTATAACACTGCATCTTCCATTTGTCCCTCCACCCTATGAGTAAAATAAGCATACTACCACTAGGCTCTCGATTGATTCAAACACTGATTCAACAAACCAACCTACCACATCAATAACCAATGCACTACATTTCCTCTCCTTTAAATACTCAGGTTTTTCCCTGACTCAACTGTAACTAAAAAATTAGTGTTTATCTAAAATTGTCTTGCAAATATCCTTTTATAATTTATTGTTATGTAAGCATTATAATTATTTCATGGGAACACTACCACTAGACCTCAGAGTTTCTGTAAGTAAGTTCTATTTCCAATTTTCAAAGAGCTTTTGGGAAGTTTCTACTTCCTAATTTAAGATCCTTCACCACTGTTGTCTAAATCATGTTAAAGCTGTGGTAGTACTTTAAGCACTTCTGAGAGACTGCATTAACCACCTTATGAGAAAATATTGTCTCAATAAGTTGGTTTCTTTTTCTTGTCTCTTAGTTGGTTTCCTTTTCTTAGTCTGTTAGTATTTCAATTTATTTTTCAGTTCTCATATTATAAAGTATGTGTATTCATATGTGTCCTCTAATTCAAGTTTATATTTAAAGTAAAATATCAGTAACCATAGGGATGATGTAGTGGGCATTTTTACTTTAATTTGATTTAAATTAGGAGACTGACCTGATATTTGTCTAAAATATTTTCTCTCAAGGATTTTTATAATCATGGAGTTATAAGAAAAAAAAAGTGAATTGAGGACTACTTGAAATAATTACCCAAATAATACTTGACATTATTCAAAAACTCATTTTGTCCATTACCTATCTTTAATAAACTAAATTAGTACAAATTAAGTTGAGGTATTTTTACGTTATAGAGAGGAACCATCTAAAATTGGTTTTTATTATCTATGTGTTTATTTATGTTTATAATAATATTATTTATGTATTTATTTTGAGCCACAGAACACATGAAGGCAATTTCCTGATGACATATAAATTTCCTTCAAATGGCGTGATAAATAGCAATGATAATGGAGTTAATAGGGCTATTTATATATTCACTAGAGTCAGTGGACACCTGAAATGTTTAGAAACATATACCGTGGAGTAACTAATTAATGCGATTTACTAATAATTATTTAAATTTAATGCAAAAAATAAACCAAAGCGACTTGTAATATCCACTGCTAACTTAAATTAACATAGTTTATATGTACTCAGAAATCTGCCTTAAAATGGGTTTTCCTCCACACCAGGAAGGCATTTCACTGTCACACATTAACGACATGATGCTACATTTGTCCTTTGTTTGATATACACACCATTTTGTTTTGCTTGAAAAAAATGGTAGGTCATTGTTGTAAGTAGCCAATTTATGTTTGAAGCATCCAGAAACAATGGTTCCACAAATCAAGCTTAAGGAGGTCTTGGCTCAGACTGCTACTCTCCTCCAACCCATTCCAATTGATGAACACCACCTGTGGCACTCCTAATTCACAGCAGCAGGCAATAATTTCCCTTGGATACCCATTACCAGTAATTATTCCCAAGATAGGCTATTAGATATGGCTTGTGAATATCTCAGCTGTAAACTTGAAAAAATTAATTCTAATATTTCCTTTGAGATTCATTTGTAGCTTAGTGACAACATAAATTAGTGAAATTCTCTTTTAAAAAAGTAACAAATGTATAGGCTTATTTTTAGAAAAAGTGATAAAATTATAATAATATATTTGCATATTTTGCAGGGTTCTTATGTGATTATCTTAAAATACAGAAACAGTTGGAAATCTTGTAGATAAGGTAACATGAAGCAGTTGATAGTTAATTGTTTTGGTTTTTTCCTTTCATATTAGAGATTTCCAAAAATTTGGCTTAGTGTGTGACAATTATATGTGGCTTTGCAAGAACATCATTGCAAAAAGGGAAAGAAAAAAAACATAAAACAAAGCATGAAACACAGTTTACACCCTAACTGCCTTTGGAAACTTACATTAACTGAATTTAAAGACATGATGCTAAATTTGCAAAAATTTTAAGTGGTTGCTTTGAATTTCCTTTATTAAATAATAAATTGTAAAACAATGCAATATATAATTGCATGTAAGCACCATCTGTTTGCAAACTTTTTAAATATTTTTTTAAATGATACACTTCTGGTCTCTTATTTTTACAGAGCACATATATTTGGGTCTTTTTATGTCCTTGCTCTACTTTGGCAGTTAGAGCAGTTGTAGTAAATGGTACACATATTTCACACAAAAACTTGTGAAATGTGTATTCATAAGTTCTTCTAGTCTGCCACAAAATGCTGACAAAATGTATGACAGTTCACAAGTATCCATTCCTTAGTGTTCTCCACGAAAGAGAAGTTACTGTGGTTAAGTTATAACCAATATGTATGAACTGACTAGTGGTTTATCAATTTTGTTAATTCTTTCAAAGAACCAGCTTCTGGTTTCATTGATCTGTTCTACTGTTTTTTTGGTTTCAATAGCATTAATTTCTGCTCTAATCTTTATTATTTCCTGTCTTCTGCTGGTTTTGGGTTTTATTTGCTGTTCTTTTTCCAGCTCTTTAAGGTGTAAGGTTAGGTTGTGTATCTGAGAACTTACTTCCTTCTTTAGAAGGCCTGGATTGCTATATACTTTCCCCTTACGACTGCCTTTGCTGTGTCCCAGAGGTTTGGGGTTGTGGTGTTATCATTTTCATTGGCTTCTATATACTTTTTAATTTCCTCTTTAACTTTTTGGTCAGCCCATTCATTCTTTAGTAGGATGTTCTTAAGTCTCCAAGTATGTGCTATCTTTCCATATTTTTTCTTATGGTTGATTTCGAGTTTCATAGTGATGTGGTCTGAAAAAATGCACGGTATGATCTTGATCTTTTAGTACTTGCTGAGGGCTGATTTGTGTCCCAGTATGTGGTCTATTCTGGAGAATGTTCCATGTGCACTGGAGAAGAATGTATATTCCAATGCTTTAGGATGAAATGTTTTGAATATATCTGTTAAATCCATCTGGTCTAGTATGTCATTCAAAGCCGTTGTTTCCTTGTTGATTTTTGATTAGATGATTTGTCCATTGCTGTGAGTGGGGTGTTGAAGTCTCCTACTATTAAGGTATTACTATCAATGAGTTTCTTTATGTTTGTGATTAAGTGATTTATATATTTGGGTGCTCTCACATATGGCACATGAATGTTTACAATTGTTAGGTCTTCTTGGTGGATAGACCCCTGAATTATGATATAATGCCCTTCTTCATCTATTGATACAGTGTTTATTTTAAAGTCTAGATTGTCTGATATAAGTATGGCTACTCCGGCTTTCTTTTGTTGACCATTAGCATGATAGATGGTTCTCCATCTCCTGACTTTCAATCTGAAGGTATCTTTAGGTCTAAATTGGGTCTCTTGTAAATAGCTTATAACTGGATCTTGTTTTCTTATCCATTCTGTTGCTCTGTGCCTTTTGATTGGAACATTGAGTCCATTGATGTTTAGAGTGAATACTGATAGATAAGAATTTATTACCATTATGATGGTTGTAGAGTTGGAGTTTCTGGTGGTGTTCTCTGGTCCTTTCTAGTCTGTGTTGCTTTTGGTATTTATTTATTTATTTATTTATTCATTCATTTGTTCATTCATTCATTCATCTTTTCTCCCCTCAGAGAGTCCCCCTTAAAATTTCTTGCAGGGCTGGTCACAGACTCCTTTAATTTTTGTTTGGGAAACTTTTTATCTCTCCTTCTATTTTGAATGACAGCCTTGATGGATAAAGAGTTCTTGGCTGCATGTTTTTCCCATTCAGCACATTGAATATATCCTGAATATACTCCTTTCTGGCCTGCCAAGTTTCTGTGGATAGGTCTGCTGCAAACCTGATCTGTCTTCCCTTCTAGGTTAAGGACTTTCCTGATCTGTCTTCCCTTCTAGGTTAAGGACTTTTCTCTCCTTGCCTGAGTATTTTGTGGATTTGACTATGATATGCCTTGTTGATGGTCGGTTTTTGTTGAATCTAATGGGAGTCCTCTGTGCCTCCTAGATTTCGATTTCTGTGTCTTTCCCCAGGTTAAGAAAGTTTTCCGCTATGATTTGCTTGCATAACCCTTCTACCCCTATTTCTCTCTCTTCCTCTTCTGGGACCCCTATGAATCTGATTTAGTTCCTTTTTAATGAGTCACTTATTTCTCTAATTCTTAAATTGTGCTCTTTTGCCTTAATCTCCCTCTTTTTTCTGCTTCATTATTCCCCATAAGTTTGTCCTCTGTATAGCTAATTCTCTGTTCTGCCTCATCCATCCTTGCCACCGTGGCATCCATTCGAGATTGCAGCTCAGTTATAGCATTTTTTATTTCATCCTGACTAGATTTTACTTCTTTTATCTCCACAGAAATGGATTCTAATCTATTTTCGACTCCAGCTAGTATTCTTATTACCGTGATTCTAAATTCTGGTTCAGACATCTTGCTTGTATCTGTGTTGGTTAAGTCCCTGGCTGTCGTTTTTTCTTGCTCTTTCTTTTGGGGTGAATTCCTTCGTTTCATCATTTTGACGGGAGAAAAGGAATTAATGAGGTAGAAAAATTAAAAATAAAAAAATATTAAAATTTAAAAAATATTAAAATTAAAAACAAACATACACATAAAAAAATCAAATAAATGATGCTAGATCCTAGGTGTGTTTTGGTCTGGGTGTTGAAAGTGGCTTGATAGATTAGAGAAAAAAGGGTGAGAAAAGGATATCATTTGACAATTTGAAAAAATGAATACACTGAAGTAGACTAAAATGAGATGATGGAAGTAAAATAGAATTTGTAAAAATTCGCACAAAAGTAAAAAATATAGTAGAAAAAAGTTATAGAAAAATATTTTTAGTAAGAATTTAAAATAAAAATGAATTTTTTCTCTTTCTGTATTCAAGAGAAGGAAAAGAAACCAAGAGAAGAAAAAAAAAGAAAGAAAGAAAATTGAATAGATGGACCAGTTAACAGACTAAAATATGACTGAAATTACTTTGTTTTCACCTAGAAGTCAAACTATGAAGCACTTTATAATCCATAAACTAAGCAGGCGGTGAGACTTGTGTTCTTGAAGAGTGAAATTGGCCCAATTGGACGGGGTTTAATGTAATGGCTCTGTTCTCCACTAGATGGCGCTGCTAGCCTACTGGGGTGGATTGTGGTGGCGCTTTTAGGTGTGTATTCACATGCACAGGAGCGGTGAAAATGGTGTCACCCAGCTACCCAGTCTGTAGTATCGGAACTGTATTCTCCCCCTCAGCAATCGTGCACCTGTCCTTTGTTTTCAGCTTCCATCCACTCCCCGCTTTTACATTGTCCGTGACCAAGCCCCATGCAGTACCTCCCTCCCGAGTTTTGTCTCAGACATGGCTGTTTTCCGTGACCCCTTACTTCTGAAGGACTGCAGCTTTGACCCCTTCTGCCCCTCTGTGAAGGGTCTTACAGAGCAATGGCCGGGTGCTGGCCACACCCAGGAGCGTTTGCGGGATGGTGCTGCTGCCGATACTCAGAGACTGCGACCAGGTGCCAGCCCACTCCAGAAAAAGTTCATGAGATAGTAGCAGCAGCATTTCAGGGATTATGGAAAATCACAACACACATCTGTCACCAGGCTTCACCCTTAATGACCTTGTTCCAACACCAGCGAATGTGGCCG
This sequence comes from Panthera uncia, assembly GCF_023721935.1. NCBI lineage: Eukaryota > Metazoa > Chordata > Mammalia > Carnivora > Felidae > Panthera > Panthera uncia. The sequence goes on from NW_026058404.1 coordinate 77,636, forward strand.
TTCTCTGGGGTCTGCTGGGACCAGGTTGCCTCACAGCCTCTACCAAATGTCCTTCCAGCCCCGGAACTGCCTCTCCCTGTGTGGCCTAAGAACCTCCTGGACCCCACTCTGCTCCAGGGGATCGACCTTCCTACCAGAGCACCACCAGGTATAGAGCTGCAGAGCTGCAGACTCTGCGCTCCCCCTGTTTACAGTCTTAATGGAATTTAACCCCTCTCCTTTCTCCCTTTTTAGTTCAGTCCCTGTGGCTCTTTCCAATTTTCCACTTTCTCTCCAGCTGCTTTTGGGAAGGGGTGCTTTTCCCATATTCTTCCCCCTCCCGCCGTCTCTGTCCTCTCTCAGCATGCAAAAGTGGCTCCTCTCTCCCCATGTTCACCTGTCCATGCCACGTACCTGCTGAATTCTGTGGTTCAGGTTGTGCAGATTGTTGTGTTAATCCACAGATTAGTTTTCTAGGTGTGCAGGATGGATTAGTGTTGGTCTGGATGTATTTCATGGACGTGAGACACACAAACAACTTCCATGCCGTTCCGCCATCGTGGTTCCTCCCCTCAATAATAACCTTAATTTATATTTATTTATTTATTTATTTTATTTTATTTTATTTTATTTTTGAGAGAGAGAGAGCAGAGAAAGAGGGATATGGATAATCTCAAGCAACATCTGTGCTGTCAGCACAGAGCCCCATATGGGGCTCGAACCCATGAACTGTAAGATCACAACCTGAGATGAAATCAACAGTCATATGGTTAAACAAATGAGCTTCCCAGGTGCCCCAATATCCTTAATTTTTGAGGAGTTTTAAATGTATAGAAAAATTGAGCAGAGTTCCTCCTACATACCCTCGACTCTACACAATTTCCTCTATTACTAAAATTTTATATTAGCATGGCACATTTACATCACTTTTTGGCCTTTTGGCTAAGATCAAGTGTACATTAGCATGGCACATTTGTTGTAATTAATGAACCTACATTAATACATTATTATTAACTAAAGTCCATACTTTATTCAAATTTCCTTAGTTTTTACCTAATTTCCTTTTTCTGTTCCAGGATCCTAAATGTATAGGAAACCACATCACACTTAGTCTTTTGCTTTTGGGTTTTTGTTTGTTTGTTTGTTTGTTTTTATTTGAATTGTAGTTAGTTAACATACAGTGTAATATTAATTTCTGGTTTACAATACAGTGATTCAACACTTCCATACATCATCCGGTGCTCATCACAACAAGTGCACTTTTTAATCCCCATCACCTATTTAACTCATGCCCCCACTCACCTCACTTCTGGTACCTATTGGTTTATTCTCTACAGTTAAAAGTCTGTTTCTTGGTCTGCCTCTCTTTTTTCTCCCTTTGCTCATTTCTTTTGTTTCTAAAGTTCTACATGTGAGTAAAATCATATGGTATTTTTCTTTCTCTGACTGACTTATTATGCTTAGCATAATACTCTCTAGCTCCATCCATGTCCTTGCAAATGGCAAGAATTCACTCTTTTTTTAAGGTTGAGTAATATTTCATTATATTGAAATATATATATATATACATATATGTGTGTATATATATATGTGTGTGTGTATGTATATGTGTGTGTGTGTGTGTGTGTGTGTGTGTGTGTGTGTATACACACCACATTTTCTTTATGCATTCATCAGTCAGTGGATGCTTTGGCAGTTTCCATAATTTGGATATTGTAAATAATGCTGCTATAAACCTAGGGGTGCATATATCACTTTGAATTATTTTTTTTTTGTATATTTTGCTTAAATACCAAGTAGTGTGATTACTGGATCATAGGGTAGTTCCATTTTTAACTTTTTGAGGATCCTCAATACTGTTTTCTAGAGTGGCTGCACCAGTTTGCATTCCCACCAACAGTGTAGAAGGGTTCCCATCTCCACATACTCACCAACACTTGTTTCTTGTGGAAAGGAGCATGGGTTTTTTTTGTTTCTGTTTTGGGTTTTTTGGGGTTTTTTTTGTAGTTTTGTGTTTTTGTGGTTTTGGGTTTTATGAGAGGAACATTTTGTATGCAAAGTACACAGGATGTGAATCTGTTAAGGAAAAGAGAGTAGTTTTGCCTTAAGGAGAAATGATTGGTTGTCCCAGAATGAGAGGAAAATGCGAGACAACACCTGAGTGGATATATGAAGTAGTAGAAAATTCATGGAAATGGAATTTTATTTTTCCTGGTCAAAGCTGTTTAGGATTTGATGGATTTATTTATAAGACTGTCAAAAACAAAAGGTTTTCTTTACTTTCTGACTAACCTACATAAGAGGCAAAGATTCTATGTCCTATCAGTATAATTTTCTGTGTTTATATTGACTTTACCATGTTCTTGATTATTTAATAGAACAAGACATTACACTTTAGAAAGTTAACTTTCTTTACAATCCTGTTGTTTGCTATATTAACTTTTTAATTTTTTTTTGTTTCTTTAGTTTAATAGACTGTCAAGTATTTTTTTCTTAGTAAGCCAGAATATTATTAACCTAGTATTTAAACCTCCTGACAAATATTAATATTTTGCTTTTTAAATCACATCCTAAATGATATCTTTTGAACAAAAACCTGTTTTTAAGCTTTCCCAGAGGGCTCCAGAAACATCGCAAAGGATTTTTTTTCACTTTGAATAAAGAGAGATGCTAGAAATAGTTTTCTTTGACATGCTACTATTGGTAGGTTTCTTGGAAAGCCTCATGAATTCAGATCTGCTGTTCAGTCTTTCTTAGATTAAGTGTGTATGAGTAAGATGTTATTGACATAAATATTTCAGAAATCTTATGCTGTAGGGGAAGTTCCTAGAGTTATGTCAATTTCCTCATTTGCCACGATATATGTGTTTCTACGTATCAGGATCCTGCTCTGCCTTGCCTTAGGTTACAAAACAACACTATAAAGTCATCAACTATAAAATCAGTTATTTTTTTAAAATATTAACCTGATCACAACTTTACTTCTTTGAGTTTAGATTTTAAGCCAGTAGTTTTCAGTTGTGGATTCACACCACTTACGTGTGAAGTTTTATTAATATACAGGCATCTGTGTAAGACCTACTTCAGACATACTGAATCTTCCTACTTGATAATGACATATTGGTAGATTCTAACCATATCATATATTCATGGTACAGAATGTGTCAGGATTACTATATCTTACATTTAAGAATTTTTTTTCTCTGTATGGATTATGTTTATCCATTTTCCAAAATTAGACATAATGTCCAATCTTTGAAATGTTTTATCATTTTTATAGATATTTTGTCTAAACCTTTTCAGATTGATTTTCTTGCATGCCACAGAAAGAATCAAATTTCATTTTTAGTTGCATTATTCTTGTCATGAGTTCTGATCAGATCATTTACTTTTGAAAGTCACCAGTCATAATTTAATCACAACCATTTTAAGTCTTTTTTAATCTATTTCCAGATATGTTTTTGCTTGTTTTGTTTTTGTTTTGTTTTGTTTTATACTTATGGGTCCTGGTAAATACATGTAAATCAGCCTCATTCCAGAGTACTTCTTCAACAAAGAAGGACTGTATCAGAGTCCTGTGGAATAGGAGTATGCCAGGTAGTTCTGGGTACAGCTTCTTATGTCATTACTTAAATAATTTGGAGAACATACTAGTGGACTGAGGATATCCAGAACATTAACTGAGATGAGACTATAAGAATGATAACCCAAGATCATGTGGAACAAGAGTTAATTACAAAGGAATAAATGAATAGATGGAGCATGATTGCAGCTTTTTAAAAACTATTGTTAATACCTTAAAATTTTATTTTCTCGATACAAGGTGTACCTCTGGCTTTTCTCATAAACTATCCACAACTCACATTAGTAGTAGACTACACTTTTGTAAATAGAAATGAAACATTTATTTTTTTCTTTCTCCCTGAACCCCTTCCAGAATTCAGGAACCTCTTGTTGATTATTATTATTTCTATGCTAACATGGTTATTTGTATCAGTTTAATAAGAATCTGTGCTCTTTTTAAATAGTTTATAGTTGAAATAATTTAGTAAGCAGCAAAGCCATTCCTGGGATGCCATATTTGAAAAAAACACTTATTTGACCAGTATTACCAGAATTTAGAAAGTTAAGGCACAGCCACTGTTGGCACCTGAGGCTGACAGGCAATGGACACAGGCTTATGTTTGGTCCACAACGATGGGCTTTTGAAATACCCAGATGGCCAGACACTAGGGCCCTTCTCGGTTTCCTACCCAAATATAATCCACAGCTTCTGTAATATTACACATCATGGCAAAAGAAATCTTAAATGTCCTTACAAATATCAGCCCTCATATCAAGCAGCTAACCTCAACCTGCCCCATCTAAACAAGTCCTGGTAAAATGTAACAGTAAGGCAAGGAAAAGTGCCATAACCTTCTGGTCCCTTGTTTCATTGGCAGATAGATCTCAATCAACTCCCAAATTCTCATGAGTCTGAATATGTTTTGGCCAAGATGGCCTGAATATTTGTTTCCATTAGTTTGACTAAACAATGGGTAAGTTTCTTCTTGACTTTAGTCCTCTGAACTCTAATTTCCTAAAGGATTTACTTTAGAAAGCTTCCAAGTGTACGTTTTTTCTGCCTCCTTTGAGGTATAAAATATCTCCCAGCCCTTGCCAGTTTTATAACCTGGGAATGTATTTTTGAGGGGTAGGGTACAATTTGAAATGTAATTGTCACTGAAGAATCATCAAGAAAAACAACACCCGTGTCTCCCAGTTTCTATCAGTGAGGAGGCTAACTCTGAATAGCAAACATGATGTCCAATCACATTAACCCACTTTCCCTCTTACATCCTCCAGTATTTCTTTAAGTGTGTTTCTAGAATTTGTCTGTCAGTTTTTAATTAAGACCACCTTCGAATGACACTATATGGTTTCTTATATAGTGCAGGATCCATATTTTAAAGTATGCTTAATTCCTCTTTCCTATTTTTTATGGTATTGCTGTTGTTAATTTCACTTAGCTATATGCTATATACACCAAATTTATCAGTAAATATTTTTTCATCCTAAAATTTCAAAAAAATAATTTTATTTTAACTTCATATATTCCTTCTCTAGTATTCTTGCTTTCTTTATGGACTCTCCAGTTTTTGACCTATATCATTTTACTTCTCCCTTGAGACCTTCTAACATTTTTTTGAAGGCAGTTTTGTGAATGATAAATTTCCTTAGTTTCTGCTTGTCTGCAAAGTCTTTATCTCTCCTTAATCTTTGGAGGATTTTTTTCTGAATATAGAATACAATGTGTGTGTGTGTGTGTGTGTGTGTGTGTGTGTGTGTACCATTCCTTGTTTCTACCTCCTAAATCCTTCAAGAAAACCACATCATCTTCTTATTTACTGCTCATTCTTCTTAGATACAGAGTCATCTAATTTAATGAAGTTATTATGTTTAATTAAGATCCAATGATTTTGCAGTAAGAGGCTCCCAACCAACTTCCACTACATTTTGGTCTGACATATTGCCTAAAGTAAATTTCCAATTGTGCTATTTCAATATTAGATAACACATATTTTAGACTTCATGGCATGTCTTTACTAAATCTTTTGCTCAATAACCAGATAGAGTTCGTACAGTAAGTTTAGGGATCTATACCATCATCCATTCTCTTTCCAAGAATAGAATCTGAGATGGTTTGTGAATTAGCAGTGACTCTTTGTTTTATTCTTACGTTAGATAACTGTTAATTGAAATTAAATCCTTAAATTGTTTGAACATAGAATTGTACGCTTCTTAAAATTCTCTGTGAAGTAATTAAATCTTGAGAAATAAATTCTAACAAAGATTGTTAAAAATATGTTGGAATTTTTTTCAACTTAAATGTATAGTATTTAGATGTGGACTATGTTTTTGCTTTAGTATATACCTGTGATGACTTTACTCAGTTTTCTGTACAAGATTAATTTTCATCCTCTTCAGACTTTTTGACTACTAGCAGGCTGACCTTTGGATATTTTGTCCATTGGTTGTAGTATGGGTAAAAAGATAGGGTGAGAGAGACAACTTAGTATATATTCCACCTGCTTTATCCATGTGGGGCCACTGTTTTGTCAATGGCTATGTTTTCTATAACCACAGTGACATTTGGGTGGTCCCACTTCCATGGCTGTAACTCTTACTAACCTCAGATAAAAGTGGTCTCTTCTATGCAAAGCTAAGTATAGTAATAGCTTCTAGTTACTGCTAGTCCCTGGAGGTTTCACTATTCATTCTAGTTCCTCTCTACATGTACCACAATGAACAACAAATTCATTGTTAACTTTAAATACACTTTTATTGTGTCATCTATTTCCTTTTAGACCTGACAAGATAAAAACATAGATTAGATAAATTTTTAGCAAGACTAAATCAGACTAGTGTAATATTTTATTAATTATATGTTGTTAAGTGATAGGAAGGAGTTGAGTAAATCATTATTAATATTTTCTTTCTACTCGGAATATTTTCAGGAAATTTGACAATGACAGTCATCCTACTCTTATCTTTCCTTTCTCCTCCTAAGCTATTTCAAAACTAGCTAAAATTGAAGAAAGGAAGGTATGGTATTCTGAACCTAGAAACATGTATGGACTGCTGTAGTGGGCTTTACATTGATTACACTAGTATGGAATTGGAAACAAAGGAACTTAGGGGCACCTGGGTGGCTCAGTTGGTTAAGCACCAGACTTTGGCTCAGGTCATGATCTCACAGTTTGTGGGTTCGAGCCCCACGTCAGGCTCTGTGTTGACAGCTCAGAGCCTGGAGCCTGCTTACGATTCTGTGTCTCCCTCTCTCTCTGCCCCTCCCCTGACTGTGCTCTCTCTCTCTCTCTCTCTCTCAAAAATAAATAAACATTAAAAAATTTAAAAAAAGAAAGAAACATAGACTCTATCTAATTAAGACATATGGGGTTCTGGCACAGCTGAGATAGTCCATAAAGGGCTTTTAATAAACAACTATTTCAGTATAAGTCACATCTTTCCTGTGAAGAATTCTCAATCTATGAGAATCTTCTACTATAAAGGTGTGCGTCAAGAAGTAGAAAGCAAGGACGTGATTACCATTTGTTATTTGTTTTTTTGTATACACATATAATACAATTTTTCTCTTTCTTTTAAAGCACTAAATTCCATTGTTCAATGAATCTGGAGAATAAAAAGTTTAAAGGCTGTAGATATAAGAAGTTACCTAGCAAGTGTGTCTAAAGTTTAATGCATGAAACAATGGCTATGATTCATTATAGTGATGAGATATTTGAAATATATTGTACATTTTCTTCACATAGAACAATTATTTAAAACCTCAGAAACAGAATTAAGTTTTGTTGATTCCAAGTGCTTTATTTCATCACAGACATCAAAATAATAGCACTTAGTCTCTGACATAAATCAATAAAAAGAAATTACTCATTGACCCCAATTGGTAATGCATGATTCTAATGGACTGTGCAATAATTTGGCAAATTAGAAAAGTTATAGTGGCATGAAAGCTTAAAGAATTAATTACCAAAACTATAATTTATAAAAATACATATAGTGTTAATCTCTATTTACTTAATGTGACTAAAGTATCATATAAAGATATAATTTCCTATAGGGCCTCTGTATTTGCAGGTTTATAATATGTTTTCATTTTCAGATATTTTCAATACACCCTGAGCCAATCTTCTCTTGTTTCCTATGTAGGTGATGGCATTTCTTAATATGATCTTTTACTTTTACATTTAGTAGGTTAAATGTCATAGTCATAGATGTGTGTTGTCACTTTCTCTAAATGAAATTCAGCAGCAGCAGTTATTTCCAAATGGTATTCACCAAATGCCAGAAATTCATGAAAGAGAAGAGGTAAATGAAGAAATAAAAATAGGACAAGGGGAATTGATAAGGGAGCATGTCATACCCATCTTATGATTTTTGGCAAATGTAGATGTCACACTCTATCTCTGCCCATGGAAATTGAATTTTCTTTTCTTAACAAAATTCTAATCTTTCTATTTTCTCACTTTTGCATTTTTCCTTTTAATTCTCTCTTTCTCTTTTACTAATAAAATGTCTTCAAGACTTTCAACCCACTCCTCCAAAAAACTGCCACTTTCTAAGGCATTATTCTGCTAACTGTGCTCAATGTTCTCCCTGATATTTCTGTCCCACAGAGAATTCTCCAGGGACTCCAGTTGAGACTCATACTCCCATATTTGAAAACTTGTTCCACTTGTATGGAGCTTAAAAACTTTCACAGCATAATTCTCTTTCTTAGAACTTTCTTTTTCTACAACTTTGTTTTTATGGCACTTCATTATTATTGCCTTTCTCTCAGATTTCCTTTCTGTGAAATCACTTAACAATTGTTTCTGTTTTAAATTAAAGTGCAATATATTTCTTTAAAGTCACTTTTGTTTTACACATCATTGAATGAAAGCCACAATAAATAAGATAGCATACTAGAGACTTTAAGCTTGAACATGTGGAAAATACCATGTATTTTAGTTCTTAATTCAATACCTCAACTAGAATGAAGCAGCTTATGTAATGGGTTTTCCATTCTTCTTTGGGGATATTTATATAATGCCAGACTATGGGATCCGAAATAAGAGCCTTCAGACTATTCAAAGTAGCTGATGACTGAATGTATTCTCCAGGAATTACTAAAGACTCATCCTATGTAGTTTTGTTTAAGGAACAAATTACATTTCTTCTTCAAAAACGGAAGTAAGAATGTATCTAAAAAATGTCTGGGATGCCTGGGTGACTCAGTCAGTTAAGTGTAGGACTCTTGATTTTGGCTCAGGTCATGAACTCATGGTCACGGCTTCAAGCCCTACATCAGGCTCTGCATTCTTTCTGCCCCTCCCATGCTCTCTCTCTCTCTCTCTGTCTTTCTCTTTCTCTCTCTCTCTCAAAAAAACAGAACAAAACAAAACAATACCTAGACTAAAAAAACTGACTATATTATGAAAGATACTTTTACTTATGCTTTCATGAATATGCATAAAATTACATGTAACCAGCAATTAATTCCACAAATACTTGTGTCTCATAGATTAGTAATAAATGTTCCATAATCAACAATATTAAGTAGTGTTCTTTCCACATAAGGAAAGATAAAAAATAAAGAAGACATGATATAAGATTTTAGTTATTTAAATTGCCAGAGCTTCTTTTGGTGAAATCCTTTTTCCCATAAAAACATTAGCCTTTGGTCACACACATATGCTTCTACTTTGATGTTGGAGAATGCCTATATAAGTCACACTGTTATGGGCATTGTGAGTGTTGGTCACAGTGAGGTGAAGTGACATAGTTTTCCTGCATTAGATTTAAGTCCTACATAAAAGGTCAGTCATATGTTTCTAAATAGAAGAGCCTAGAACTGGAGAGGGAGAGTAAGGTTGGGGCGGGGTCAAGAGAAATAATGTTAAACTCATTCTGTATTCCCTGAGTATCTCTTGGTGGGACTAGGCTTGTTAATAATCTGTTGACCACATGACCTAAGTATTGCTTCAAATCCCTACGCATTAATTGTGGGCAGGTACCCAACTTCTTAGATTTACTGTAACTCTAGCACAATAGGAATTCAGCAGTTAGCATGGAGTTAAGGGTATATCTGTTACTATATCATCATGACCAATCCTGATGATATTTATTTGTCCTTGAAAAACTACATTAATGATTAATGTCATGCCATTTAATTATTCATCTTCTATGTTATTTTGTAAATGTGCTAAACTCAATTTTGCTTGTTCCTAAATTCATTCACCACCTTGAAGAAGATATTTGTCTTTCTTTGTTTGTGTTAACACAATTAAGTTATTTTTAATAAGTTCAGAGTTTTAAAAGTATAAAACAATAAATAAGGTATCAAGCACAGAAATCAATAAATAAGGTCAAACCAAGGTCACCAGTGATATCATTCTACAAATAACATTCAAGAAACCCATATAAATAAAGAGGCAAAGAAAGAGAGGGGAAAATGGTGAAGGGAAGAAGGTTTCTAAAGAATGAAATAATGACACATGTGTATTTAAAGGTTTATATATTGAATATATTTGTATTTAGGAAGAGATAAACAGAAACATTTCCAAAATTTATGCAAATGTTCCTTCATTTTATAGTATCAGTTACTTAAGATAATTTCTACTGAGGTTATAAAAATCACTGGAAGCACTGATATTTTAGAGTTTTAACATCTTTATTTTAATCTGTCTCTATATTAGACATTGACAAATGGTTCTGAATTATATTTTAGAGAGCAGTAGTTGATTCCAAGGTCTTTGTATTATTTTTTTTCTTTCATATGGATGAGAACAAGTATATACAAATTTTGTTTTAGCAAAGTCCCTAGTTTTTGATAACTTTTTGTGTGAAATAGATTCAGTGTTCACTGACAATTTTGTTATGACAGTGTAGTAATTGTATCCTCCAGATATTAATTTACAGAGGTGACTGAATGATGACATGGAGAGGATGGTGCCTTTGAAATGAGATTTATCTTAGTTACATTTCCCAAAATGAGGGAGCACATTATGTCATGTGGGGACACATGGGGAACCGTGAAGTTTGGGCAAGAAGTAGAAAGGAGGAGTGAGGGGAAGCTGAAGCCAGAGTTTTTACTTGAGTTTCTGCAGGAATGGCAAGGGAAGGTATGAGAAAAAGGTCAGGATTGTGTAGTTTGAATAATATATGTGAGCTCTGTGCCATAGATGTGGTCTCTAGTTGTCTAGTAGATGATCCCGGGTGATTTAGGGCAGGAGAAACCTTGGTTTGAAATGTGAAAGTTAGGTAAGAGGGTGGTTCAGATTATGGGCTCTGGTTGTTAGGTAAGATGCTCATCCCTATGGCTGTTGGTTTGGCCCTGTTATTAGTGAATACCAAATAGAAAAATGCAGAATTTAAGAAAGCAGAACAAATTGTTCTGAATAACGGAGTGTTTTATTTCAATTTACTTTGTCTTTATAATACTTTTGATTCATATTTTCAATAAGGATTCAGTTATGAAGTGATTCATGAATATTTCCTGTATAACTGACAATGAATAATTTGTTTATGCATTTTGTCTTTAAAAGTTGGATGAAAGTCTGAGGTGGACAAATAGTTAAATTATAATGGGTTAGATACAGGCATTTATCTTTTCCGTCAGAGAAAGCTACTGCAATACCAATTGGAGTAAAAGGTCAAGAACATGCAAAGACAAGTAGGTGAGTAGAAGGTAGCAGAAGAGGTGTCATGAGAATCTTAGAAGCTACAAAGTAAATATGCAAAGTTATCTGACATCAGACAAAATACAATCTAAGCTGACAAGATTTGGGAAAGAAGCCACTGGAAGTAAGGCAGTTTGCCCAAGCAGTTTGCCCATGCTTTTTCCTTCCCTCCAGTGCTCAGAAATAGAAGGTGCCAAGTCCTTAATTTATAAAGATTGAATTCAAATTTGGAATGAGCTCAAACATGTTGATTTTGTTTTTAATACAAATTACTTAAGTTCTTTTTTGTTTGTGTGCTTTTGTATTTTTGGGTTTGTTTTTATTTTAATTTCAGTGTAGTTAACATACAGTGCCGTACTAATTTCAGGTGTACACTACAGTGATTCAACAGTTCCATAGAGTACTCAGTGCTCATCAAGACAGATACACCCCTAATTCCCTCCATTTAGTTCACCCATTGCCCGCACTCATCTCCTCTCTGGTAAACATCTCTTTGTTTTCTACAAAGTGCCTGTTTTTTAAGTGCCTGTTTTTTGGTTTCTCTCTCTCTCTCTTTCATTCTCTCTTTTTTTAATCATTATTATTTGTTTCATTTCTTTTTAAAATTGTTTTTTAACATTTGTTTATTCTTGAGACAGAGAGAGATAGAGCATGAGCCAAGGAGGGACAGAGAGAGAGGGATACACAGAATCCAAAGCAGGCTCCAGGCTCTGAGCTCTCAGCACAGAGCCCAACACAGTGCTCAGATTCACAGACTGTGAGATCATGACCCAAGCTGAAGCCAGATGCTCAACCGACTGAGCCACCCTGGTGCCCCAATTTGTTTCATTTCTCAAATTCCACATATGATTAGAATCATATTGTATTTGTCTTTCTTTGACAGGCTTATTTCACTTAGCATTATACTTTCTAGATCAATCCATGTTTTTGCAGATGGCAAGATTTCATTCTTTTTTATGGCTGAATATTTCCGTGTGTGTGTGTGTGTGTGTGTGTGTGTGTGTGTGTGTGTATACCACCTCTTCTTTTTCCATTCATCTATTGATTGGCACTTGGGCTTCTTCCATAGTTTGGCTATTGTATATAATGCTCCAGTAAACATAGGGGTGCATGTATCTTTTTGAATTAATGTTTTTTTGTGTTCTTTGGGTAAATACCCAGAAGTATTTTACTAGTTGTGATTACTGGATTAGAGGGTAGTGCTATTTTTAAGTTTTTGAGAATCCTCCATACTGTTTTCCATAGTGGCTATACCAGTTTGCATTTCCAACAACAGTGCAAGAATGTTCCTTGTTTTCTCCACATCCTTACCAACATTTGTTGTTTATTGAGTTTTTGATTTTAGCCATTCTGACAGGTGTGAGGTGATATCTCACTGTAGTTTTGATTTGCATTTCCTTGAAGATCAGTGATGTTGAGCACATTTTCATGTGTCTTTTGGCCATCTTTATGTTTTCTTTAGAGAATTGTCTGTTCATGTTTTCTGCCCGTTACTTAATTGGAGTATTTTGGGGGGGGGGAGTGTTGAGTTGTTTAAGTTATTTATACATTATTGGATATGTCATTTGCAAAAATCTTCTCCTATTCAGTAGATTGTCCTTTAGTTTTGTTGGTTGTTTCCTTTGCTGTGCAGAAGCTTTTCATCACAATTTCAGGATTCAAGTTATATTACAAAACTGTAGTGATAGAAACAGTATGGTACTGGTACAAAAATAGACACATCGATCAATGGAACAGAATAGAAAACTCAAAAATAAACCCATAACTATATGCTCAGTTAATCTTCATCAAGGAGGCAAGGATATGCAATTGAAAAAATACCTGCTCTACAACAAATGGTGTTGGAAAAACTGGACAGCTACATACAAAAGAATGAAACTGGACCACTTTCTTACACTATACACAAAAATAACTTCAAAATGGATTAAAGAACTAAATGTGAGACCTGACACCATAAAAATCCTAGGGGAGAACACAGGCAGTAATTTTTCTGATATTGGGTGTACCATCATCCTGTTAAATGTTTTTTTTTTTAATGTTTTATTTTACTTTTGAGGCAGAAAATGACAGAGCATGAGCAGGGGAGAGGCAGAGAGAGAGAGGAAGACACAGAATCTGAAGCAGGCTCCAGGCTCTGAGCTGTCAGCACAGAGCTGGACGCCACTCTCAAACTCACAAACCGCGAGATCATGACCTGAGCCGAAGTCAGATGCTTAACCGATTGAGCCACCCAGGCGCCCCTGTTAAATGTTTAATGTGTTTTTTGGCTTAGTGAATATTTTAAAATTACTTACTATTATTCTATTGACAGAGAAAAATTACTTTTTATAAAATGATGTGCAAAATGAGACCACATGGACAATATAAGGCAGTGATATTGTTAGCAGTAATTTATCTACTCTGTAGCTTACAAATGAAGTTAGACCAGTCAAAGAGGCAGAATAATCTCAAAATAACACATTATTTTGAAAACATATATCTAGATATTTCTCTTTATTTAATAATTTTAGAAAAAACAGCTATATCATTTTTGTTTCAGTCATGAACTAAGGCAATTTCTTCTTCATTTGTTCCTGCAGTTATAAAGGCATAGTAATCTGTAGTTGTAACTATTGCTATTTTGAAAAGCAGTGATTGCACATTGCACCTGTACATGACACAGGATAAGGCATTAACATATAAATTGAAGAACCTGAAAATCAACAATAAAAATTAGAGGAAAATGCCCAGTGTGATTTTGAGGGGAATTTTGAGAATACTTTAACCAATCTCTTCCATTATATCATAGTCAAAATTTGTCATTTTTGTTCAGATGTAGTCAATGTTTTGATAGTTATAGGTTATATGAGTGACATGCTCAAATATGCCAATGAGTTGCTGTCCAAAATAGTCTACTATCACTTTACAAAGGAAAAGAAAAATAAAAAATCTTTTTTGAAAACTCCAAATATCTAACTTGGTTAACAAGAGATAACATGTTTTACACACAGAGAATAATAATTTTAATATCTCACAATTATTCATGGTCTTTAAAAATGTTATGATTTATGTGCTTTCTGAGCTATTTCCTATATACTTTCAATACTTATGATTGTTCTTGAGACTAAAATAAATCATGAATATATTTATCTTTTTGCTCAGTTTTTCAAAATATAAAATACAGAAAATCATATCTACAGCTATGCATACTGATGTAATTAAGATATTGATAAAATATTTCTGTGTTCTTACCTGCCTTTATCTATAAGGCTTCTTGAAGACAACATTAAGTATTTGCATCAATTGTATTTCCATAGTATACTGAGTAAAAATTTTCTCATTTAAAAAATTTTGGATTATTATCTTATGTTCAGCAATGCTTTAGCTTTGGAAAACATGTGTTGTGTTAATATTAATGAATTCAGAGAGGGATTAACTACTTGTTTTTCAAATGTTGATGGGTACAGGCATATATTGGGCAGTTTTAATGAAGTCATGACCAGAAATTCGTGCACCATAGAAATAATTTAAATTTAAATAATAAATCTATCAAGTATAAACAAACAGGTTAGAAAAGAAGAATAGTAGTGTTTTTATGTATAGATAAGATTACATCTACATGGTAAATTCCAAAGAATCTACTGAAAAAAAGGAACTCTGATCATTATACCATTTATATTTGACTCTAAATGAATTTTAAAAATAAATGTAATAGGCAAAACTATAAGGGCTTCCAATAAAATGTGGGAGAAAACCTTTGAGGCATTATGTTCAGAGTTCATTTATTATATAGAAAATAAATAGCACAGATAACAAAATAAAAAATGATAAATTATACTTACCGACATTTAAGAATTCTGCTTTCTGAAGATACTCAAGATAATTTAAAGACTATCCAAAGACTTGGAGAAAACATTTTCAAAAGCCATATTTATTAAAATAATGGTATCTAAAATATATAAGAATGTATAAAGATAAATGTCTAATTAACAAATATGCAGACTATTTTAACAGATACTTTTATATGGAAACACAAAGAATAAAATGGTACTCACATCATTAGTCATTAGGATAATTCAAATTAAAATCCTAATTAAGTGCCATTGCATACTCTATATAAGGACTTTTATTAAAAGGTCTGACCATCAAGTACCTGTGACCATGAAGAGAAATTGGGATTCTCATATAATGCTAGGGGAACTGCAAAATAGTATGGTGACTTTGGAAAAATGCTTGGTAGTTTTCAAAACTATGAGTTTAACAAATGATTCATAAGTCCCATTCCTATGTTATATATAAAAATATATTCACCCAATGTACTATACATAATACTCCTGTTATTTCTGATATTATTGTTGTCTGACCTTTCTCTTTTTTTTTTTTTTTTTCTTAATTAGCCTACCTACAGGCTTATCAATTTGATGATCTTTTGAAAGAACTAGCTTTTGGTTTAGTTTGTTTTCTGTATTGATTTCACGTTTTCAGTGTTAGCAAATTCTTTTCTAAGCTATATTATTTATTTACTTGTTTACTTCACACTTAATTTATTATTCTTTTTTTGAATTTTTTTAATGTTCATTTTTGAGAGAGAGAGAGAGAGAGAGAGAGAGAGAGATCAAGAGAGAGCATGAGCAGGGGAGAGGCAGAGAGAGAGGGAGACAGAGAATCTGATACAGGCTCCAGGCTTTAAGCTGTCAACACAGAGCCAGATGTGGCGCTCAAACTCGTGCCACCAGATGATGACCTGAACTGAAGTTGGATGCTTAACTGACTGAGCCACCCACACACCCCTAACTTATTATTCTTTTTAAAGTGGAAGCACAGATTATTGATTTTAGATTTTTTTAAACTAATGTGTATATCCAATGCTAAAAAAAAAATATGTTTGCACACTGGTTTTGCTTAATCTCGCGCATTTTACTAGGTTGTTTTTATTCACACTTAGTTCAGAATGTTTTTTTTAATTTTTCTTGAGATTTCTTCTTTTACCCATGTGTTGTCTAAGCTCCATTATTTGGGTATTTTCCACTTAATTCTCTATTATTAATTTCTAATTTAACTCTATTGTGGTCTGAAAACAGACATTGTGTAATTTATATTTTTTATATTTGTTAAGGTGTGTTGCAATTCCAGAATGTGGTCCATCTTAGTGAATGTTTTATGTGAGCATGAGAAGAATAAGTATTCTGCTGTTGTTGAATGAAGTAGTCTATGTATGCCAATTCTAATCAGTTGTTTGATGGTATTGTTAAGTACCATATCTTTAGTAACATGAGTTTTTTAAGCTTATTTTAAGCATAAAATACTACAAAATAATATAGAGTTTAAAATTGCTATACTTAACACCCTACTTCTCATCTAGTTAATACTTAATTTACCTTACTGTTCTTTATGCTTGGCTTTTACAATACTAGAAATTAATTTCCACAAAAGAAATCATCCTTTTTGGAAGCAATTATATTTGCTTTTTACTAATGACTTTAATTTTTTAGGGCAGTTTTAGGTGCACAGCAAAACTGGTAAGAAGAAACAGAGACTCCCATATACTCCTGCTTCACACATGCACGGCCTCCTCCATTGTAAATATCCCACAGAAAGGTGATTTGTTTTACAATTGATGATATACACTGATATATTATAATCAGCCAAAGTCCCTAGTTTACCTAAGCATTCACTCTTGATGTCATAATTTATTATATTTTTAATATCAGTCTTTATGAATTTTATTCTAGAGGCATACATGATGATACTCTAGATTACTAAAAAAAAATCTTCTTCTCCCCCTCGCCCTCCCCTTCTTCTTCTTCTTCTTCTTCTTCTTCTTCTTCTTCTTCTTCCTCCTCTTCTTCTTCTTCTTTCTTCTTTCTTCTTCTTCTTCTTTTCTTCTTTCTTTTTTCTTCTTTCTTCTTCCAAAATAATAACTGCATTTCACTCTCACCCACCCAAATGCATACTATTTGGAAAAAAATAATGAGAACCAAATGACAAATTCCACTAGTAAGTGACCTCTCCACCTCTCTCCACATAGGTGAGAAAATGGAGAAAAAATAATTTTCTTTACTTCTACATAGCAAAGAGGTACCTGTCTCCTCGTTACCTCTGCAAGAGAGGAGGAAAATCTTTGCCTTTTGGAGAAAGGATTAAAAGAATATTGAATTCTTACACTAATCATTTAAGATGTAAATATTTCTCTCTAATGGCAGGGTAAACCTGAATATACCCTCAGCTTTTCTGACCTAGATATGCCTCCAAGCTCCCTTACCTGATTTTCTCTTGAAATATAAACACAAACCTCCAGAATTGGGTAAATATTTCTGGGATTCTCTCATTGTCCATTCTCTTGTAAAATAATTAGGCTCATGTTTCTCTTATTTCATAATCCTAAATTTTTATCAAGTTTATTTAGAAACCCTCACATCTGCAGAAATGCATGTAAAAATTTCTCTCAACACCCCACAGAAGCAGCTGTAACAATGTACAAAAATATTCTTCTTTAACCATACTCTCTTTCCTAGACCTAACCATTTAATCAGTTCACACATTTTTTTTTTTTTTTGAGAGAGAGAAACTGGCATCTTAATCCTTCATAGCAGTGAAACTAAATGGACAATAGTTATGCAGTGTAAGGTAAAATCTGGAAAATTCATGTAACATTTCTTTCGTATTGCTGAACCATTTTTTCATGAGGCACGTGCATCCAAACCAAAACAAAAAAGTGAAGACAAAACATTCACACTACATAATTTATTTTTCTTTTATTCTTATTCTTCAAGTGTATATACCAATATAACATAACTGTATCTGATTGAAACCATCACATACATATTTCTTTATAATTACTTTGTGAAGCATTCCTAAATATTTTACCCAAAACTTTTCTTTT
This sequence comes from Panthera uncia, assembly GCF_023721935.1. NCBI lineage: Eukaryota > Metazoa > Chordata > Mammalia > Carnivora > Felidae > Panthera > Panthera uncia. Next base: position 95,702 of record NW_026058404.1, read on the forward strand.
ATTTTTAGAATACTTGTAACACTTATGTGCACAACATAGGGTAAAACATTTTATTTTATTAGAATTAATAAATTAGATTTGAAAGATAAGGGTGCAAGAATGTTTTATTTATTTATATCTTTGGGCACTGATAATTCAACAATATTCGATAAAATATGTAAGAAATATATGCTTAAAATATCTTCTGGAATTTGAGGGATAATTATGCTTATTTTTATTCATAGTTGGTAGAGTAGAACTAGATAATTTCCTAAGCTACTGAACAATTCTTGTTTTCTCCTCTCTAATGTGAAACAGGCCTGAAAACTGATTCACATTACCAGTAAAAAATCACTAGTTATCCATATCTCCTAAAGTTCAATTGCTCTTTGGAGTTCCACATATAGCTTTGGAATTTTTTTTTAATTTTTTTTAATGTTTATGGTTTATATAAATAGACCAAAGCCTGTTTTCTACACTTTTAACAGAAATGTTCAAAGTTATAACAGCATTTCCAACTTAAATAATTAATGTAAGGACAAATGATCAGTGAAACATAAGCACAAAGTAATTGAATAGATGAAAGTTGAATAAATATTTTATACCACATTATAAGATGAAGGTATTACCTACAGAGTTGTAAAACAATTTATTTATATATAAAATGCCAAGGAGACTTTTAAAATGTGTTAATGTTATAAAATATCGTGTGCATAACTTAAAAGTATTTATGATGAATATCAATGTGTGAAAATATTGATAAAATGCCAAATTACCAAAATGAATTTTGCAAATAGAATATAACCTGTGCCTTTCAAACCAGTTGACTTACTCATTCCTAAAACATTCACCCTACCATATACTCGGAAGTTACTGTATCTTAAATTTTGTATAATTCATTTTTTTCTTTATAGTGCTACCATATGTATATATACAGTGAGAAATAAATTGATTTAGTCTGCTTTTGAAATAAGTGATTTTAAGCTAAATTTACTTAGGGGGTTTTTTAGCTTCATTTATGTAGTCTTCAGTTTATTGTTTCCATTGCTATATTTAAGCAAATTTGTTAATATACTACAAAGTATTGATTAATTCTAGCCAATCTACACTAGTGCAATTACTTCTATCACTTTTAAAGTAGAGCAGGGGACAAATGTGTATTTTTCTATTGTTGAATAATATTATCTCCTCCAAAGAGTGTTTATTTTTATTCTACTAGAAGCTAAAAAAGGTGAATAGCACCTTTATAAATCTGATACTGAAAATTTTCAAGATTACAACTGTCTTTGTAAGTACTTGATTCATACCTAGGACATAGACTTGGTTCGAAACTGAAACACCAACCTGCTAAGCAAAGCTCTACCATGAAGGAAGATTCTAAGGTCCAATTTTTCATTTTGGTTTCACACATATATGGGCAAATACCTCCCACAGGAAAACAAGCTTACCTCAATGTCTTCACATTGGCCTTGAGCTCTTGGCCCTTCCTGACTTGGTTTCTCTCTTTTGATTATACTATATTTTTTGTATTTTTAATTTTATTCAGTTTTTTTTTTTTGAGAGAGAGAGAGAGCACAAGCAGGGGAGAGTCAGAGAGAAAGGGGGTCAGAGGATCTGAAGCAGGCTCTGCATTGACAGGCTAACAGCACCAAGCCCCATGCCTGGCTTGAACCCACAAACCTTGGAATCATGACCTGAGCCAAAGTCAGATGCTCAACCGACTAAGCCACCCAGGCACCCCTCAAGTTTTTTTGTTAGTCTCAGGGGAATAATTGTTATACTATAAGCCACTCCTTTACAGTGAGAAGCACAAGTTACAGTATCCAGTAACTGTGATTACAACACAGGCTATTGATTCAGTAATGCAGTACAACAATGGAGCAAAATAGGCTCTTTGAAAATGATGTGTGTATATATTTCAATTTCCTTTAAATTATGTAATATATGCCAAACCAGGTGTGAAAGTTTAAGAAAAAGAAGGTCCATGATATAGTGCACACTGTGCAGCAGACAATATGCTAAGTAATAATAAACATATTATCTATTCTTAGAATTCCAATTTTATAGTTAAGAAACTGAAGTACAGAGATTGTCTCTTGTTTAATGCCATAAAAGTACTAAACAGCATATTAGGATGTTAACAAAAGGTTCTGGCTCTCAAGTATATGCTTTAAAAATCTTAAAATAATTAGAATAAAATTAGCATGCAATATTTGTAGCTATGGCAGAGAAAAAAAATTTAATAGGTCCGAAAAAACAAAAGTTATAAAGTGAACTTTGATAACTTGGTAATGTCAAAATTAAAATTCTAAATTACCATAAATATTATTAAAAGACAAGCAACAGACTGAGAGAAAACATTTGCCACATGTTTAACACGCAAAGGATTGATATCCAGGATACATAAATATTTCCTACAAAGCAAATAAAGAAAATAAAAGCAACTCAATTAAATAATTAGAAACAAAAATGAAATGGAGCCATAAAAAGGAATAAAAATAGCCAATAAAAAGGTACATCATCTCATTAATAATAAAAGAATGCAGATTAGGACATCATTAGCATATTTTAACCATCAGCTTTTAATAATGCCAACTGTTGTTGAAGCAGAAAAAGAATTGCTTTATAGAAAGTAGTTTGAAAAAAGCAATCACAATGGAAATTTGCATATCTTATATCTAAGCAATTATTTTTCTTTGTTTATTCTCTAAAGATGTGCCTTAGTGTAGGTGTGACAAATGTGAACATTAATGCCTGGGAAGGATTCTTTTTCCTAACAATGAAAAAAATAAAATGTATACATACATTGTTAGAATATTATTAAATAAACTTAGGGTACACCCATAAACTGAAGTGCAATGTACCAATATATTCTTATAGAAATAATTTAAATATACATCTATATTTGAAATGCTGAAATTATTAGAATTGTAAATATATACATTTTAAAAATCAAAGGATATATTAAAATATATAGCTTGTGGGAAAAAAGCACACCCACAAACTGATAGTGTAGAATTTTATAGTTAAATATGTGCATAAACATACAAAAAAGAAAGTTTTAAAAACCTGTGAATGTATACATCAAATAGATAACAGTGATACCTAAAATGGAGGACAAGAGAGAAGCTAACATTGGCAGAGCTGTCAAAAAAGGCAACATCTTCTAGTTTACTTATTTTTTGAGAGAGAGAGGAGAGGCAGAGAGAAAAGGAGAGAGAGAATCTTTAGCAGGCTTCACACTGTCACCACAGAGCTCAATGAGAGGCTCAAACTCACAAACCGTGAAATCATGACTTGAGCCAAAATCAAGAATTGGACTTTTAACCAAGTGAGCCACCCAGGCATTTCAAAAGAGATATCATCTTTAAAGTATTTTAATTTCATGGTGAACAATCATATTTTTATAAGAGTAATTTATGTTTATTTAGTGTTTTATAATTTATCACATAATATAATTATTCACTTGATCTTCAGAAACAACCCTATGATTTACATAAGGCACATGGAAATGATCATTTTAAGACAAAATTTAAAAGTTTACAAATAGAACACAGTAGAGTTGAGGGATAACATACTGAAACTCAGGTCTTCTGGTTCTTTTGTTTTTTCTCTAATTAAAATATTTTTTTGTTTGTTAGTTTTTTTGGGTTTTTTATTTTTAATTTTTTAATTTAATTTAATTTTTAAAAATTACAGCCAAGTTAGTTAGCATGTAGTGCAAAAATGATTTTAGGAGTAGATTCCTTAATGCCCCTTACCCATTTAGCCCAACCCCCTTCCCACAGCCCCTCCAGCAACCCTCTGTTTATTCTCCATTTTTAAGAGTCTCTTCTGTTTTCTCCCCCTCCCTGTTTTTATATTATTTTTGCTTCCCTTCTCTTGTGTTCATCTGTTCTGTGTCTTAGTCCTTATATGAGTGAAGTCATGATATTTGTGTTTCTCTGGCTGATGAATTTCACTTAGAATAACACCCTCTAGTTCCATCCACATAGTTGCAAATGGCAAGATTTCATTCTTTTTGATTGCCAAGTAATACTCCATTGTATATATATACCATATCTTTTTTATCCATTCATCTATCGATGGACATTAGGGCTCTTTCCATCCTTTAGCCACTGTTGATAGTACTGCTATAAATATTGGGGTGCATATGACCCTTCAAAACAGCATACCTTTATCCCTTGGATAAATACGTAGCAGTGCAATTCCTGGGTTGTAGGGTAGTTCTATTTTTAATTTTTTGAGAAACCTCCACTGTTTCCCAGAGTGGCTGCACCAGTTTGCATTCCCACCAGTAGTGCAAAAGAGATCCTCTTTCTCCGCATCCTCTCCAACATCTGTTATTTCCTGAGTTGTTAATGTTAGCCATTCTGACAGGTGTAAGGTGGTATCTCATTGTGGTTTTGATTTGTATTTCCCTGATGATGAGTTGCTGGAGACCAGCTCCAGCAACCAGGGGTTCCCGAAGGATGAATGGCGTTGGTGAAAAAGTGAAAACAAAACAAAACAAAATAAAAATGGACACAGACAACAGCAGTGTGTTGAACTGGCCGATTTATTGTAGCAAACATGGCATTATATTTGCTAGTGATTTCCTGGTAGCATACGTCATCTATGTTTTTCTAACATTACCTAATTCTAAAATGTTCCTATGTGTAGTCAACCTTTAAGAAATAACATGGCAGGGGCGCCCGGGTGGCTCAGTCGGTTAAGCGTCCGACTTCGGCTCAGGTCATGATCTCACAGTCCGTGGGTTCGAGCCCCACGTCGGGCTCTGTGCTGACAGCTCAGAGCCTGGAGCCTGTTTCAGATTCTGTGTCTCCTTCTCTCTGTGACCCTCCCCCGTTCATGCTCTGTCTCTCTCTGTCTCAAAAATAAATAAACGTTAAAAAAAAAATTAAAAAAAAAAGAAATAACATGGCAATTTTCTCGTAATGTTCCCTCATACCCTTTGATTATTGATTAATTTCTTACATTATTCCATTATGCATCTGCATTTATCTATAATCTATAAAGCATTTGCTTTGCTGTTCTCATGAAAGGCCATCTGTCTCTCAACATCTCAAGTGGAACAGTTACAGGGACATGACCTCTTTGTTGTTTCCCTGAACTATTTGTGGTTTGAGGAACAAAAGTGTTCGCCTGGGTGCAAGGTGCCAGGAGGAGGCCAAGAGAGCCTTAGAAACCCACGCCTTATACATTCTCAGAGAGACAATGCACCTAGGAACAAACGAACCATTCTGTACTTTAACTGACTAGGTTCAATTATCATCTGGAATGCCTCCAGGGGGCCAGGTGGGCCTAGAGATTGAAGTCACCCATGCCTAGAGATACACTCCTTAGTTGCCGGAGTGGGGCTTTCAAACCCATGTCTCTCCTTTGTCGGCCTCCTCTGCTGGCAAAAGTAAGAGGCTATCCTTCCTGTAAGTAGAGGAGTCTCCATAGGGGATGGCAGGGCTAAATATAAGGCCACACAATTTCTTGCAGAAACTTACTTTCTTTCCTAATGGTTCTTTTCCCAGGGGGCCTGTCGAGGGCAATTCCCCAGCAGACAATACCCCAGGTACTTTTATTAAGGCCAAGTTACCTAAAAGTGGGAGTACAAGAAGCTTCACTGTCGGTGGGCTGCCTTGCAGTCACCAATCTGTCCACAACCTGGGCCTTGCCATCAGGCTGGGATAGCTCGGCTTCCAGCAATGAGTGATGTTGAGCATTTTTTCATGTGTCAGTTAGCCATCTGGAAGTCTTCTGTAGAGAAGTGTCTATTCATGTCTTTTGTTCATTTCTTCACTGGATTATTTGTTTTTCGGTTGTGGAGTTTGACAAGTTCTTCATAAATTTTGGATACTATCCCTTTATCTGATATGTCATTTGCAAATATCTTCTCTCATTCCATCAGTTTCCTTGTAGTTTTGTTGATTGTTTCCTTTGCAGTGCAGAAACTTTTTATCTTGATGAGGTCCCAGTAGTTCATTTTTGCTTTTAATTCACTTGCCTGCAGAGACGTGTTGAGTAAGAAATTGCTGTTGCCAAGGTCAAAGAGGTTTTTGCCTGCTTTCTCCTCGAGGATTTTGATGGCTTCCTGTCTTACGTTTAGGTATTTCATCCATTTTGAGCTTATTTTTGTGTATGGTGTAAGAAAGTGGTACAGGTTCATTCTTCTGCATGTCGCTGTCCAGTTTTCCCAGCACCACTTGCTGAAGAGACTGTCCTTATTCCATTGGATATTCTTTCCTGCTTTGTCAAAGATTAGTTGGCCATACATTTGTGGGTCCATTTCTGGGTTCGCTATTCAGTTCCATTGATCTGAATGTCTGTTCTTGTGCCAGTACCATACTGCCTTGATGATTACAGCTTTGTAGTATAGCTTGAAGTGTGGGATTGTGATGCCTCCTGCTTTGGTTTTCTTTTTCAAGATTGCTTTGGCTATTCGGTGTCTTTTCTGGTTCCATACAAATTTTAGGATTATTTGTTCTAGCTCTGTGAAGAATGCTGGTGTTATTTTGATAGGGATTGCATTGACTATGTAGATTGCTTTGCGTAGCATCAACATTTTAACAATATTTGTTCTTCCTATCCAGGAGCATGGAATCTTTTTCCATTTTTTTTTTTTTTGTGTCTCTTCTTCAATTTCTTTCATCAGCTTTCTATAGTTTTCAGTGTATAGATTTTTCACCTCTTTGGTCAGATTTATTCCTAGGTATTTTATGGTTTTTGGTGCAACCGTAAATGGGATTGATTCCTTGATTTCTCTTTCTGTTGCTTCATTGTTGATGTATAGGAATGCAACTAATTTCTGTGCACTGATTTTATATCCTGCAACTCTGCTGAATTCATGAATAAGTTCTAGCAGTTTTTTGGTGGAATCTTTTGGGTTTTCCATATAGAGTATCATGTCACCTGTGAAAAGGGAAAGTTTGGCTTCCTCCTGGCCGATTTGGATGCCTTTTATTTCTTTGTGTTGTCTGATTGCAGAGGCTAAGACTTAAAATACTATGTTGAATAACCGTGGTGAGAGTGGACATCCCTATCTTTTTCCTGACCTTAGGGGGAAAGCTCTCAGTTTTTCCCCATTGAGGATGATATTAGCATAGGGGCTTTCATATATGGCTTTTATGATCTTGAGGAATGATCCTTCTATCCCTATTTTCTTGAGGGTTTTTATCAAGAAAAGGATGCTGTATTTTGTCAAATGCTTTCTCTGCATCTATTGAGAGGATCATATGATTTTTGTCTTTTCTTTTATTGATGTGATGAATCACATTGATTGTTTTGCGGATATTGAACCAGCCCTGCATACCAGGTATAAATCCCATTTGTTATTTGGTTTTGGAATCAAGGTAATGCTGGCTTCATAGAAAGAGTTTGGAAGTTTTCCTTCAATTTCTGTTTTTTTGGAACAGTTTCAAGAGAATAGGTGTTAATTCTTCCTTAAATATTTGGTAGAATTCCCCTGGAAAGCCATCTGGCCGTGGACTCTTGTTTTTTGGCAGATTTTTGATTACTAATTCGATTTCCTTACTGGTTATGGGTCTGTTCAAATTTTCTATTTCTTCCTGTTTCAGTTTGGTAGTGTATATGTCTCTAGGAATTTTTCCCTTCCAGATTGCCCATTTTATTGGCATATAATTGCTTGTAATATTCTCTTATTTTTGTTTTTATTTCTGCTGTGTTGGTTGTGATCTCTCCTCTTTCATTCTTGATTTTATTTATTTGTGTCCTTTCCTTTTCTTTTTGATCAAACTGGCTAGTGGTTTATCAATTTTGTTAATTCTTTCAAAGGACCAGTTTCGGGGTTGATTGATCTGTTCTACTGTTGTTTTTGTTTATTTGTTTGTTTATTTTTGGTTTCGATAACATTGATTTCTGCTCTAAACTTTATTATTTCCTGTCTTCTGCTGGTTTTGGGTTTTATTTGCTGTTCTTTTTCTAGCTCTTTAAGGTGTAAGGTTAGATTGTGTATCTGAGACCTTTCTGCCTAGATTGCTATATACTTTACTCTTCTGACCGCCGTTGCTGTGTCCTAGAGGTTTGGGGCTGTGGTGTTACCATTTTCATTGGCTTCCATTTACTTTTTAATTTCCTTTTTAACTTCTTGGTTAGCCCATTCATTCTTTAGTAGGATGTTTTTAAGTCTCCAAGTATTTGTTATCTTTCCACATTTTTTCTTGTCGTTGATTTCAAGTTTCAGTGCGTTGTGGTCTGAAAATATGCATGGTATGATCTTGATCTTTTTGTACTTGCTGAGGGCTGATTTGTGTCCCAGTATGTGGTCTATTCTGGAGAATGTTCCAAGTGCACTGGAGAAGAATGTATATTCCACTGCTTTAGGATGAAATGTTCTGAATATTATCTGTTGAATCCATCTGATCCAGTGTGTCATTCAAAGCCATTGTTTCCTGTTGATTTTCTGATTAGGTGATCTGTCCATTGCTGTGAGTGAGGTGTTGAGTTCCCCTACTATTATGGTGTTATAATCAATAAGTTTCTTTATATTTGTGATTAATTTATTTATATATTTGGGTGCTCTCACATTTGGCACATAAATGTTTATAATTGTTAGGTCTTCTTGGTCTACAGACCCCTTAATTATGATATAATGCCTTTCTGCATCTCTTGTTACAGTTTTTATTTTAAAGTCTAGATTGTCTGATATAAGTAGTTACTCCGGCTTTCTTTTGTCAACAATTAGCATGATAGATGTTTCTCCATCCCCTGACTTTCAATCTGAAGGTGCCATTAGGTCTAAATTGGGTCTCTTGTAAGTAGCCTGTAACTGGATCTTGTTTTCTTATCCATTCTGTTACTCTATGCCTTTTGATTGGAGCATAGAGTACATTGACATTTAGAGTGAGTATTGATAGATAAGAATTTATTGCCATTATGTTGCTTGTTGAGTGGAGTTTCTGGAGGTGTTCTCCAGTCCTTTCTAGTCTGTGTTGCTTTTGGTATTTATTTATTTATTTATTTATTTAATCTTTTCTCCCCTCAGAGAGTCCCCATTATAATTTCTTGCAGGGCTGGTTTAGTGGTCACAAACTCCTTTAATTTTTGTTTGTCTGGGAAACTTTTTAGCTCTCCTTCTATTTTGAAAGACAGCCTTGCTGGATAAATAATTCTTGGCTGCACATTTTTCTGATTCAGCACATTGAATATATCCTGCCACTCCATTCTGGCCTGCCAAGTTTCTGTGGATAGGTCTGCTGCAAACCTGATCTGTCTTCCCTTCTAGGTTAAGGACTTTTTTTCCCTTGCTGCTTTCATGATTCTTTCTTTGCCTGAGTATTTTGTGGATTTGACTATGATATGCCTTGTTGATGGTCGGTTTTTGTTGAATCTAATGGGAGTCCTCTGTGCCTCCTGGATTTTGATGTCTGTGTCTTTCCCCAGGTTAGGAAAGTTTTGCTCAGGTAACCCTTCTACCCCTATTTCTCTCTCTTCCTCTTCTGGGACCTCTATGGATCTGATTTAGTTCCTTTTTAATGAGTCACTGATTTCTCTAATTCTTAAATTGTGCTCTTTTGCCTTAATCTCCCTCTTTTTTTCTGCTTCATTATTCCCCATGGGTTTGTCCTCTATATAACTAATTCTCTGTTCTGCCTCATCCATTCTTGCTGCCATGGCAGCCATTCGAGATTGCAGCTCAGTTATAGCATTTTTTATTTCATCCTGACTAGCTTTTATTTCTTTTATCTCCACAGAAAGGGATTCTAGTCTATTTTCGACTCCAGCTAGTATTCTTATTATCGTGATTCTAAATTCTGGTTCAGACATCTTGCTTGTATTTGTGTTGGTTAAGCCCCTGGCTGTCATTTCTTCCTGCTCTTTCTTTTGGGGTCGGTTCCTTCGTTTCATCATTCTGAAGGGAGTTAAGGAATTAATGAGGTGGGTAGAAAAAATTAAAACTAAAAAAATATTAAAATTAAAAAATTAAAAACAACCATACACACAAAAAATCGAATAAATTATGCTAGATCCTAGGTGTGTTTTGGTCTGGGTGTTGAAAGTGACTTGATAGATTAGAGAACAAATGGGAATAAAAGGATATCATTTGACAATTTGAAAAAAATGAATACATTGAAAGAAAATAAAATGAAATGATGGAAGTAAAATACAATTGAAAAAATTTACACAAAAGTAAAATATATACTAGAAAATATTAAAGAAAAATATTTTTAATAAAAATTGAAAGTAAAAATAATTTTTTCTCTTTCTGTATTCATGAAAAAGAAAAGAGAGAGGAAAAAAGAGAAAATTGAATAGATGGGCCAGCGAACAGATTGAAATGTGACTGAAATTACTTCGTTTTCTCCTTGAAGTCAAACTATAGTCCTTAAACTAAGCAGGCAGAAAGATTTGTGTTCTTGAAGAGTGAGGTTGGCCTAGTTGGGTGGGCCTTAGTGTAACTGCTCTGTTCTCCACTAGATGGCGCTGTTTAGCTTACGGGGGTGGATTGTTGTGGTGCTTGTAGGTTTGTATGTGCATGCGTGGGAGTGGTTAAAACAGGGTCACCCAGCTAACCAGTCTCTAGCATCAGAACTCTATTCTCCCCATCAGTAATCGCGCATCCATCCTTTTCCTCGGCTTCCTTCCACTCCCCACTTTTACACTGTCTGTGACCAAGCCCCAGGCAGCACCTCCCTCTTGCGTTTTATTTCAAATGTGGCTATTTTTTCCCGACCCCTTATTTCTGAGGGACTGCGGCTTTGACCTGTTCTGTCCCTCTGCAGGTGAGTCTCACCAAGCAATGTCCAGGTGCTGGCCACACCCAGGAATGTTTGTGGGACTGTGCTGCTGCTGATGCCCAGAGACTGTGGCTGTGTGCCAGGCCACCCCAGGAAAAGTTCACAAGATCATCTAGCAGCAGCGTTTCAGGGGTTATGGAAAATCACCACACACATCTGGTACCAGGCTTCACCCTTAACGACCTTGTTCCAGCACCAGTGAATGTGGTTGTTCTCCTGGGTCCACTGTGGCCTTTGCCTGTAGGGGGGAGGGACACACACACAGCCTCTACCAGATTTCCTCCCAGCAGGGGAACCACATCTGCCTGTGTTGCCCGAAGACCCCCAGACTTCACTCTGCTTCTGCAGATTCTCCCTTCTCACCAGAGCACTATCATGTATTAAGCTGCGGAGTTTCAGACTTGCACTCCCCCTGTTTATAGAGTCTTAATGGAATTTAAATGCTCTCCTTTCTCCTTTCTCCCTTTTTAGTTCAGTCCCTGAGGCTGTTTCCACTTTTCCACTTTCTCTCCAGCTGCTGTTGATGGGGTGCTTTTCCCATATTCTCCCCTCTGTCTCTGTCCTCTCTCCACAAGCAAAAACAGCTCCCTGCCCTCCACGGCTTCTCTCTCCCCCAGTTCACCGCTCTGTGCCGCATACCTACTTAGTTCTGTGGTTCAGGTTGTATAGATTGTTGTGTTAATCCTCAAATCAGTTTTCTAGGTGTGCAGGGTGGTTTAGTGTTGATCTGGCTGTATTTCATGGATGTGAGACACAAGAAAACTTCCATGCTGTTCCACCATGTTGCCTCCTCTTCCTATGATGAACGATCATTTAATGGTATATTTAAGGCTGCACTTAAAAAAAATGGCTAAAATTAAAACATTCTGCACCAAATGCTACAATTTAATTGCTTGAAAAGAAATTAACTCTGAAAGTTGAAAAGAGGCATAGTGGCTGCACAGCTAGATATAAAGGCATGTACACCTGAGCTACAGTTCATGAGGACTTGAACTACAGCAGAAGGAAAACTATTTGAAAACAGGTACATCGGGTAATGCTTTGGATTTAAAAGATTGGTGATATATTGGATTGTCGAAGTGCTGAAAACATAATTATGTTATCATAATTATGTTATGATTAAACTGAGATTTTGGAATTGTAAACAATGAAGATCCTAATAAAATTCACCAAGATTGTAAACACGTGGAAGAATGTTTCTCTTTCTTTGACCAGATGGGTGGATTTGGAGCAATTTAAAAAATTGTGAATTTGATTTTTTTTGCTTGTGAATTATACATATGAGCACTTAACTCTATAAATATACTGATAATTAAATTAAATATATTAAATACCTTTTAAATGACCTCAGTGGATTTATGCTTTAAGTAAATTATTGATGGCAATGCCATCAATTATTCACAATTATGCACTTGTTTTGGTAAAATTCACTATTAAAAATTGATATTATATAAAATTTAAACCATCAAAAATACTCTCAAGCATGGTTTTGTGTCTGATTTTATAGTATCACACTGATTGACAACAATGACATATACCTATCATCTATTATCAACATCATCATCATCATCATCATCATTTATTATTTCTATCTATCTAAATTCTTGATATTATTAGGATTATGTTCAACTTGGGAGTAATTACAAATATTGGATTAATGTTTATATAGTTAAACAATAGATCATTGCTCTACTTTCATTAAGAAAATCATCATTTCACCAAACTTTATGTATTTCCGGGTCTCAGCTATTTAGTTCACACTAAGACATTTCACAAATTACAAAATTAGTTACCATTTGTTCTGAACCAACTAACAGATCATAGTGGCTCCCATCTGGTATTCTATTAATAGTAAGTGTTAGTAAATATATCCTTACATGTTTTAGTACTTTAAATCTTCATGGCACTTATACACCTCTTGTTTTCTACACAGCACTATGAAGTTGTTACTATCACTCTTGTACAGATTGTGGTAGACTCAGTTATTGTTCAGGAAATTAGCACTTCTTTTCCCCATCTTCAGTTTCCATGGAAGGAGTGAACTACTTCACCTCATTGATACTAGACTCAGGCATGTAATTTGCTTTGGCCAAATGAGCTGTTAAGGATATGTTGCAAGCAGAGGCTTGACATGCCTTTGCAGTCGTTGGGCTTTTTCTTTTCTCCTGCTTTATGTCATGAGATTAACCTATTTCAGGTAGCTTCTGGATGAAGAAGAAAGATAGATGTCTGAGTAGAGTTGGATCTACCTGGCTTGGAGCCAAAGCCAGCTGAATCCAACCTGGATGAGTTTCACATCTGCCCATTTACAGAAATGTAAGTGAGAAATAAATTATTGTTTTATGTCACTGAAATGTTTGTTATATAACAAAAGCTGATTGAAATACAGACTATAAAAATTAAAGGTAGAATTTTTTTTTAATTTTTTTAATATTTATTCCTGAGAGAGACAGGAATAAATGTGTGGGAGGGGCCATGAGATAGGAGACACAGAATCTGAAACAGGCTCCAGGCTCTGAGCTGTCAGCACAGAGCCTGATGCAGGGCTTGTATTCATGAACTGTGAGATCATATCCTGAGCTGAAGTCCGATGCTTAACTGACTGAGTCATCCAAGCATCCCAAAGGTAGTAATTTTCTTAATATCCTCTGTACTATAAAGAAAGTCAACTTCTTTTGTTTTTCATGAACCTAGAGGCCTTTTTGGAATTAGGAGCTATATTTATGCAGGTTATATGACATCACTACTGAATATAATATATGAAAATTATTATAAAGATAAATTAACAAGTTAATGTTTAGTGAATCAGAATGGACTCAGATGCATCTACAAGAGATAAATGAATTGCATGAGCAAGCAAACTAATATTTTTAGTATTTATCTTTTAACAGCTGATATTCTTCATTAATAAATAGTTATGCTTACTATTTGTACTTCCCTTGAAGACTATCTAAAGAGCTATTCAGCTGGTGACTATTCAAATTGTACTTCTTCCTTTTAAGTATGGGCCTGAGATTTCTTCCTCTATCCAATAATTTTGTCTTCATTAAAGTCAAAATACTTTAAACAGAGATCAAATAATAAGACCCTATGTATCTAATAACCTCTCATTAATGCTGTTGAATCAACTGCTGACTTAGTCCTTCGTGTAATCATGTTAAAGTGTCTGATAGTAACCTGTGATTATTGAGAAACTGAGTTGAACAAAGAGAAGCAAACAATAGTCATAGATATTTCTGACTGGACAGAAATACATGGTTGAAAGAAATTTTAGGACACTGAGAAGAAATTCATCCATTGAAGTTAACTTCAAGCAAGTCTGACAGCTCAAATTCCGAGGGTCTTCATTCATGCAGTTACTTCTAATAATTTCATATAAATCTTGCCTAAATTCCTTCTTCCCTAGACAGTAAACAAAAGACATAATATTTTTAAAAAATGAAAAAGGAACAGAAACTAAATGTGATGTAAGTGGTTATTTCTATTTCTACTTTAAATAATTTCCTGATTGCATCTTTATGTTTAGGTAGTGATGACAGCTTCTTTCAACCAAAGCAATACAGAGAATATTTTAAGCTATGGCATATGTTCTAATTTTGAGAACCTAACAGAGGATAAGTGGGTTTTAGGATTTATACAAATAAATTATTAATAATTGCTTGGCATTTATTTGATATATACTTAATAATTAATGTCTAAATTATAATTGAAGAAAATGTTTTCACATTTTTTTCAGTTCATTTGAAGTCATTATTATCACCACAGATCACTTTGTCCATTCTTTAAACAAACATTTTGTAAGACTTACAATTACCTATCTTCATGAGAAAACTAAAAGACATTCAAATCAGTATTTTGAGCTTCTTAGAAGTAGAAATTACATGATGATTCTTTCACATACACTATACAAAATGATAATTTAGAAGTGAAGTTTTATATTAGCAAGAAGTTATACTTTGTTTTCTATTTAGTAAACCATTTGGTAAACTTTGTTTTGTCTTATCATACTACTGGGAACAATCAGATTAACTTGATAAATGTGAAATAAAGTTGAATGATAGGAAAAGAGAGCACAAGTATTAAAAAAGTAGATATCACATGTAGATAATTTTAAATCACAGTTCATTTAAAATATTCAAGAATTATCATATTACATAGATGGCCAAATGCATAAATACTAATGGCTTACCACATCAGCCAGAAGGCAATTAGATTCACTATGGCCAGGACTGTACTAAATAACTCACACATTACACATATAATACTTAAAACATTAGGTGAGACATTCTAATTACCATTTTTGAAACAAGGTGATCAGTTGCTATGAAATTTAACTAAATTTGAGTTATGCAACTTCCCAGATTTAAAAATGACAATATTTAAATACAAACCTAGAATTGTCTAATCCCAAAGCCCATGCACTTAACTACTATGCAATATCAGTAATTGTATTTGGTAGGGAAGAATATTAAAGGAGAACTCATAACTTTGTCAGATTTTATTAGTATAGAGTTAAGGGAAAAGAAAATGAGTTTTAAATGGTGTGAGTTAATGTACCAATGAAGGGTAGTCAACAGTACAGGAGTATAAAAAGCATATTATATTGTGATCAGTAAACTAGCAGGGCATTACGTTTACAGGAGCAATTACATTAGGACAGAAATAATTTGAAAGTTATTTTAGGAAATTTCAGCCTCTCTTTCAGGTCAGATGTGAGTGTTAAAGGAAATCATAAAATCTCATTATATAGACAGAAGAGTAATCAATAATCATGTTTAATTTACCCAGTTTATCTTGGAATGTATGTGATTAAAAATACTTATGACATATCTAAAATTAATGTTTGTAGAATCTCATAAGTATCCTAAAGAAAGTAAAGACAAATCCAAGTTAATTGAATTATGTGATTTTCACACCAAAGTAAATATAAATGTTTAGTTCAAGAAGGCTCTGCTCACCCAAGAGAGAGAATTCATCTTAAATCACTGAATTGAGAATATTATTGAACTGAATGTTCCTGAAAATATTTCCTTCAGGTTTCAGCCTGATGGTTTTCATTTGATACATACAATAATTATCATTTCCTTTTTCCTTTCTATTTGATGTTAAATCATGCAGAAATCTTATTGCATCTTTTTGACACATTATGTTGCTTCTGCAAGTGTAGCATATTTCTTTCTGCACCAAGTCTTGCCTAACACACGAAAAGATTCATTAAACTAGCTAAAAAGTTAAGCATTTTTTGGTGGTTTTATTTTTTGTGTTTTGGTAATCTAATAGGAACTGCAGATATGTTTGAAAACAGAAAAAAATAGTTTATGTATTTTGAGCATAAGGAACGGTGTCTAATAAAAACAAAGTTGGAAAGGAAATTTAAAAAGGACTCACTGAGCAGATGGAAGGAAAGAGTATCAAAAAAGCAATTTAGATCCATAAAATTTCATGACTAAAATAATATTCCAGAACAATATCAAATATCCAGAAAGTTATTTGATGCTTTTATTGAAATTTATTAAAATATAATGGAATATAAAAGAGGGAAATTGGGTATTTTGGACATCCTGATCATACCTTGTGATGAATCTGCCAATGTCAATTTGCTATCAATCAGTATTACAAGTCACACTTCTGGCGTCACAGTGGCATGTTGGCATTAGCTTCCCTCTCTGTTACTCTATTACTACTCTACTGAGGCATATTCTAGGACTCTAACTGCCCAGGTTGGTCAGCTTATGTACTCAAAATATGCACTTATTCATTTTCTTTATAGGTCACACTACATAATACAAATTCGCTGTTATATCCATGAGAAAGGATGGTTATGTCTATTTTCTTGTATTAAGATATCCTATTGAACAAAAGTAATCATTCTCAAAATGAAGAAAGTGCTTTTCCTTAGAGACTGATGGGGTTTTAATTCATAGCTCTTCTCTCCCATTGTAGGACTAAATTAGGCAATTTTAAAGGAAAGAAGCTTTCCTATTTGTAGATCAAAGATATAGTGGAGAGATGCCCTGGATGCCCTCAAGCTACCACAGAGTATCTTAATCTCTAAAATCAGCATATTGATCCTTCTCTGTGAACCAAATACTATCTCAGGGCATTATCTTCACATTTACTATATATACTATGTCTATATATATATATATATATATATATATATATATACACACACATGTAT